>NC_052172.1:17000664-17038190 GCF_902713615.1 Scyliorhinus canicula
GAGAGATAGAGAGAGAGAGACAGAGAGAGAGAGAGAGAGAGAGAGAGATAGATAGAGAGAGAGACAGAGAGAGAGAGAGGGAGAGATAGTGAGACCGAGAGATAGAGAGAGAGAGAGAGTGACAGAGAGATAGAGAGAGTGACAGAGAGAGAGAGAGAGAGAGAGAGAGATAGATAGATAGAGAGACAGAGAGATAGATAGCGAGAGAGAGAGAGACAGAGAGATAGAGATAGAGAGAGAGAGAGGAAGAGAGAGAGAGACAGATAGAAAGAGAGAGAGAGAGAGACAGAGATAGAGAGACAGATAGAGAGCGAGGGAGAGATAGTGAGACAGAGAGATAGAGAGAGAGACAGAGAGAGAGAGAGGGAGGGAGAGAAGAGACAGAGAGAGTGACAGAGAGAGAGAAAAAAGAGAGAGAGCGACAGAGAGAGAGGGAGATAGAGAGAGAGAGAGAGACAGACAGACGGAGAGAGAGACAGAGATAGAGAGTGAGGTGTTGGGTAAGCTGGGTCTGCGAGGACTGTGTTTACTGCAGCAGTGAGAGAGACAGGCTTCCAACACTTGAAGAAATGCCTTGATGTGGAGATGCTGGTGTTGGACTGGGGTGGGCACAGTAAGACGTCTGACAACACCAGGTTAAAGTACAACAGGTTTGTTTCAAACACGAGCTTTCGGAGCACTGCTCCTTCCTCAGGTGAATGGCGAGGTATGTTCCAGAAACATTTATATGGACAAAGTCAGAGATGCTAGACAATGCTTGGAATGCGAGCATTTGCGGGTAATCAAATCCTTACAGATCCAGAGATAGGGGGCGCAATTCTCCGCAAATGCGGCAAGTCGTAAAGGCTGCCGTGAAACTGTCCGTGTTTCACGGCTGCCTCCGCGCCCCCTCCCGGGACCCGATTCTCTCCCCCCCCGGGCGGGGCTAGCAGCGCGGCCCCGTGAAGCACGGCATCACGGCCTTAGCGACCGTCGCTAAGTCCGCGCGCCAAGCGTCACGACGGCTGACGCGCACGATGACGTCAGCCGCGCATGCGCGGATTGGACGGCTCCAACCCGCGCATGCACATGAAAACTAGTGCCCTCTGGCTTTATAGTGGCCGTGTCCTGTCTGGCGGAGGGAGAAAGAGTGCGTTACGGACGCACTCCCCGCGATCGGTGCCCACCAATCACGGGCCCATGCCCCCCTTGGCACAGCCGTGGTACTGCCGTACCGATCGGGGCCCTGGATGCCCAGAACGGGCATGTTGCGGCCGTTTGTATGACGGCAGCAAGCAGGTGTGTTTGCTGCCGTAAAAACGGCCGTAAAGGCCTGGGAACTCGGCCCATCGGCCTGGGGAGAATTGCTGCTCGCCGTAAAAAACGGCGAGCAGCGATTCGTGTCGTGGGGCGGCCGTGGGGGGGGGGGGGGAGAATAGCGGGAGGGCGTGAAAAATGTCGGGGACGCCCTCCCGCTATTCTCCGACCCGTCGTGGGCAGCAGAGAATCGCGCCCAGGGGGTAATCCCAGGTTAAAGAGGTGTGAATTGTCTCAAACCAGGACAGTTGGTAGGATTTTGAAGAAATGCAACTCGATTTTATTGAACTCTTAACTATCATACATACTTTAGCTGTGGGTTGACACTGTGCTGAGTTGACTGGAGACCTGAGGCTAACCTGACCAGACTATCTGACTACCACACGGTGGATGTTCTAGTTGTTGCTCACGGGCTCTGACTGTCTCAGAGGCTGGGTCCCGAGAGAGCGGGAAAACTAGTCCCGTGGGCTTTATAGTGGGCGTGTCCTGTCTGATGATTGGCTGCTGTGTTCTGTGTGTTCATTGGCCATCCTGTGTGTCAATCACTGCCTGTCTGTGCACCATCATATACCTGTGTGTATATTATGACATCTCCCCCTCTTTATTTTTTACTTTAAAAAAATGTGTATAGGTCAATAAATAGTGAGTGTGCGTAGGAGCCTGACTATATACAAAGTATGTGAACGTATTTACATGGGAAGGTGTCCAGTGCAGATAGAGGGCAGACAACAAGTTAGGAAGAAACAATATGGACAGATGTGTAAACGGATCACAAGGTAATGCAACATTCAGTCTATAAATTCAGTCTCTGTGGCGGGTGACAAATTCTGGTTGGCCGCCTCAAGGGTGGGTCAGGGGCCGCCTGCACTGGAACGGGCGGAACTGCCTCCAATGTAGAGGGCGGTAAAAGAACTGGCAGATCGGCGGCCTCGTGGAAGGGCGTGTCCTGAGGAACCAGCATGCGAGGCGGGGCATCACGTTCAGGTGGCGGGCGTGGAAGCAGCCGCAGTGCCCGCCTATTACGCCGGAGAAAGGAGCCATCAGGCATGCGGATGAGGAATGATCTCGGGGCCACTTGCTTGACCACCACAGCTGTGGCAGACCAGCCACCGTCAGGTAGCTGAACACGGACACGGTCAGCAGGGACCAGAGCAGGGAGATCCGTGGCGTGGGCGCCATACCCCGACTTGCATTGGGCCCGAGACTGCATTCTCTGCAGGACCGGGAAGTTGTCCAGGTCCGGGATGTGGATAGCCGGCACCGTCGGCCGTAGTGTGCGGTTCATTAGCAGCTGAGCTGGGGACAGGCCAGTGGACAAAGGAGTCGCCCTGTAGGCTAACAGCGCCAGGTTAAAGTCCGAACCCGAGTCAGCAGCTTTGCACAACAGTCGCTTAACAATGTGGACCCCCTTTCCAGCTTTCCCATTCGACTGGGGGTAGTGGGGGCTTGAAGTGATCTGCGTAAAATTGTACAGCCGGGAAAAATCCATCCACTCCTGACTGAAGAAGCCCGGGCCATTATCAGTCATGACCGTAAGTGGGAAGCCATGATGGGAAAAGGTCTCTTTGCATGCCTTGATGACTGTTGCTGATGTGAGGTCAGTCAGTCTGACCACCTCGGGGAAGTTAGAAAGATAGTCCACGAGGTTGACATAGTCTCGGCCCTTTGCATGAAAGAGGTCAATGCCAACCTTGGACCATGGGGTGGACACCAGTTCATGCGGCTGCAGAGTCTCTTTCGGCTGAGCCGGCTGGAGCCCTTGACACGTTGGGCAATTGAGGCCACCATATACCATGTTCGTGTATTTTGGATACAGTAAATACCATATTTGTGTATTTGGAGTATGGTATATACCAGGTTATGATACTGTACACCCTGTAATATAAGGACACGGGTAATTTGCACACTAAAAGGAGTACCTTAATACCATAATAAGAGTGTAAATAGAGTTGGAGGGTATCTATTCTGTAATAGGAGAACAAATGGAATTACGGTATATACTGTAGTAGGAGGGAATGCGAAAGTACTGTAAATATTATACTAGGAGGGCACACGGAGTTATTGTACCTTCTGTAATAGCAGGGCACAAAGGTTTGTTACGTTACCTTTCGATGTTCACCTTCGCAATCTTCGTTTCGAGAAGCTCGTCTTCGACAGTCCCTGTCCCCTTCAACCGGGCCTCCAGCGCTGACTGCAAGGTGGCTAAGGCGGGCATATCCCGCTCGGGGACACCGGGTAACTGCTGCAACGGGTCCCCCTGCGAGCGCGAGAGAGTGTTAGCTGCAACCGGACCGACGGGGATGGACAAGGGCAGCTTCAACCCCTGCACCCCCCCCCCCCCCCCCCACCTACTTCATCCAATCGACCTACCGAGGCGCTCGCGATAAATGGGGGCAAATTCTGGAATTGGGAGATCTGTATTGGTCATTTTCACTCGTCCCCCCCCCCCCCCCCAACCCCACACGAAGGCGCCACTAAGTCTCAGCACAAGGTTGCAATTACGTCTGCTGTGCCAGAGGTGGCGCTGCAGCCTCGTGACAACAACAACTTTACCCTCAACTAGCCACGGCCAATTGGAGATGGACTTCAAACTGGGGACACATTCAAGGTCTTGTGCAAACCATCCACTTTGCTGCTACACTCTTGCATCAGGCTCGATCACGAACAAACATATTCGAACCTAAAGAAAAGGGAGACTTGCCTCCACGTGGCGCTTATCGCGACCTCAGGACATCCCAAGGACAAAGAAGCACCTGTGACGTGTGGGCAAGCTTTGGAAATGTGGGGGTTAATTTAGGCACAGCAAGATCCCGCAGACAGCGAGGCGGCAAACCTTCGAAATAGGGTCAGTGGCATCCACCTGATACTGCAGACTGGAGCCTCGGGCGAACGTTTCATGCACAAAAAACAAACAGCGCCCCCTGACAGTGCAGCACTCCCTCAGCACCTCACTGAAATGCAATTGCTGTGCTCAAGTCCCGGGGTGGGAGTTGAAACACGAAACACGGACATACTCACACAAACATACATCCCATTTTACATGATATAAAATTGATATCTTTGAAAGTAGCAGTTGCCTAATGGAAACATCGTTACAGTTCAACCATTCGTTGATAAATAGAAATGGCTGATTAGAGTCTGATTGGAATCTGATTGGAATCTTATTCTCTCCCCTCACTGCAGCCGCACCCCCACTTCCCCCATCCCAGCTTTCCCCCTCATCCCCCATCGCTTCAACCCATGGGGGAGGGTAATGAATACTGACAGGCTATTTGACTGTGTGAGGCATCACAGTGAAACACACAGCTCGCCAGCCTGGCAATCAAAATAGGCAAAGCGACCTTTCACCCACCCCCAACATGCACCCGACCCTGGCCAGCACCCAGATTGAGCTCAAAGAGCTATCAGGGGGCGAGGGCAAGGCCACTCCCCCAGCCCCGGTTTAAAGGGACGGCGCCGGTTATTTTCTTCCTCACCACGTTACCTCCGTGTTTGAGCCTGGCGGCCCACTCTGGCCCGGCGCCCACCTCGCGTCCTCGTTGCGTGCGTCCCGCTCTCTCGCGGCCTCTGCTGCGTCACTCTGTCTGAGGAGGAGGGAGGTTTGTAATATTCCCTTAACGCTGAAGTCTCAAGCGATCGACGGGCTCTGGGACGTAACGCTGCTTCTGGCCTCTGGGTTTCCTGTGTCTCACAACATCACAATCCATCGCAGGGTTAACTGGGCACAACAGGAGGGGAGGGGGGGCTGGAGGGAGGACAACAGCTGGCGACCAGGGCGGCTCATAGCTGCGCCCAGCTGAGACAAAACTGCCCAAAAATTCCTGTCTCAAAGCTGGATTTGACTATCTCAGAGAAAAACCACACTGAGCAGATGAAAGACACTGCAAAGCTAAAGGTAACCCGTGGACGGTAACTATTTGCTGGTTTTAACTCACAGAGCTACACTGCGTGGGGTGTAATTTTGGGACAAGGCACATTTCTCAGATTGATGAACGCAGGTAGATGGCGATGGGGTTAACTTCACGAGACACTGGGCGGGGTTCCACGCTCCCCCCGGCCTTGGCATCACCAACCATCCGCCCAGCCAACAGAGCTAACCGACCCGATTGGCTTGTAATGCGGAGCGCTGGCAACAGCGCGGGTTCAATCCCCGCACCGGCTGAGGAAGGCTGCCCACCCCCAGTTTCTCAACTTTGCCCCTCGCCCGAGGTGTGGTGACCCTCAGGTTAAATCACCACCAGTCACCCCTCAAAGGGGGGGGGGGGGGGACAAAGGCAGCCTCGGGGACTGTGGTGGCATTTACACCTTGACACTGTTTTATCATTGATTACAAGAAGACTAGACATTTGCGCAACTTTTCTAACATTATTCCAGATCAAGAATAGACACCACTGAGAACCGGGGTTACCCCTCTGGGTTTTGGGATGGGGCACTTCGCACTAGTGGGGGTTCTTAACGTCGCAACAATCCGCCACCTTCACGGTGACTGGTTCCAGAGCCCTGATCGACGCGCGCAAAATCCAAACCGTCCACGGAGGCGCTGGAGGCCGCGTGCTGCAGGGTCCCGTAACAACTTCCTCACTGGCCCCCAAAACCCGAACCCCCCACCCAGCAATTCTCCCTTACCTGATAGAGGAGAACGCAAATCCCGCAAACGGAAGGTGGCTCCCGGGAAAAGCACCGTGGGAAAGTGGCCGTGGGTCTTCCTGGGGGTGGGGAAGAAAACAACAAATAGAAAAGGCACGTTAGGGGCGGGGAGGGGATGGAGAAGATCGTGGGCAAGACCAGAACAAGGGGGAAATAACTTTGAAAGAGACACTGAGAAATCAAATAGGGAATTGTGTATAAAATCCCATCTAGCCAGAGTGGAACTCGCTATGTGGGAATGGTTGATGCAATTTGTGCCGGCACATTTAAAGAGGAATTTCGACAAACGTACGAGGGAGCAAGGAGTAGAACGACATGTTGGGTGAGGAAAGGCCTGATTTAAAGGCCTGTTTCTTTATAATAGAAATGGAAGCATAGACTATTTACTAAATGAGACAATCTTAGGAAATCAGAAACACAAAGGGACTTGGGAGTCTTTGCTCACAATTCTCTTAAGGTTAACGTGCAGGTTCAGTCGGCCAGTTAGGAAGGCAAATGCAATGTTAGCATTCATGTCGAGAGGGCTCGAATACAAGAGCAGGGATGTACTTCTGAGGCTGTATAAGGCCCTGGTCAGACCCCATTTGGAGCATTGTGAGCAGTTTTGGGCCCCGTATCTAAGGAAGGATGTGCTGGGGCTTTGGAAAGGGTCCAGAGGAGGTTCACAAGAATGATCCCTGGAATGAAGAACTTGTCGTATGAGGAACGGTTGAGGACTCTGGGTCTGTACTCGTTGGAGTTTAGAAGGATAAGGGGGATCTTTTTGAAACTTACAGGATACTGCGAGGCCCGGATAGAGTGGGCGTGGAGAGGATGTTTCCACTTGCAGGAAAAACTAGAAGCAGAGGACACAGCCTCAGACTAAAGGGACGATCCTTTAAAACAGAGATAAGGAGGAATTTCTTCAGCCAGAGGGTGGGTGAATCTGTGGAACTCTTTGCCGCAGAAGGCTGTGGAGGCCAAATCACTGAGCGTTTTTAAGACAGGGATAGACAGGTTCTTGATTAATAAGGTGATCAGGGGCAATGGGGAGAAGGCAGGAGAATGGGGATGAGAAGAATATCAGCCATGATTGAATGGCGGAGCAGACACGATGGGCCGAGTGGCCTTATTCTGCTCCAATGTCTTATGGTCTTATAATTGGACCCTGGGGGCAATGTAAACTGTACCCGAGCTGAAGAGGAATCTGATACTGTCCTTTGAGGACTGAGTGTTCACAAACCATGGACCAAATCGTTCCGATACCCAGGGACCCGGAATCCTTGCCACACTGAGAGCCTCCCTCTAATGGGCGAGACCAGATTTGATCTCTCGCAGGGACGCTGTTGGAAGGGGGTTGCCAAGGGGGCCGCCCCTTCGGGGGGGGATATCTTGCTGGCGCCGTGTTCAGGCCCTAGCCCTGCTCAGGGAATGCAGCGCTGTCAGGAATGCCGTCTTTCAGTTAAGCCCGGCAGCTCACAGGACCGTCGGTCCGAGGAAGAGTGTGGGGAAGGGGAGTTCTTCCCCGGTGTCCCGGTCAATCTTTATCCCTCAATCAACATCGCAGGGTGTCATTGTGGGATCTTGCTGTGCATAAATTGACCACCGTGTTTCTTCCCATCACCTTCGAGAAGGTGCACACGATGGCGAGGGGCTACGTTGTGCGGAGAGGTCGGGCAGGCCGGCAATGTATCCGCTGGAGTTTATAAGATTGGGGAGGGGATCTTACTGAACAAACGACGCTCTCGTCTCACGAAGTATAAATTGTTTTTCCTTTTACATTTAGCATCCAGCAAAATTGTCCTGATGGGTGCGAGGCAGAAAGCTTTGGCGGCACAGTGGTTAGCACTGCTGCCTCACAATACCAGGGACCTGGGCTCAATTCCGGCCTCGTCTGTGTGGAGTTTGTACATTCTCCCTGTGTGTGCGTGGGTTTCCTCCGGGTGCTCCGGTTTCATCCCACAGTCCAAAGACGTGCAGATTAGGTGGATTGGCCATGATCAATTGTCTCTTTGTGTCTAGAGATGTGTAGATTGGGCGGGGTTACGGGGATAGTGAGCCTCTTTGGAGGGTCAGTGCTGACCCAATGGGCCAAATGGCCTCCTCTTGTATTGCCGTGATTCTATGAGATTTATTAACATGTGCCTTTAGTAACATGAACAATACTTTATTTTATAAATTTAGAGTACCCAATTATTTTTTTTTCCCAATTAAGGGGCAATTTAGCGTGGCCAATCCACCTAACCTTTGGGTTGTGGGGGGTGAAACCCACGCAGACAGGGGGAGAATGTGCAAACTCCACACGGACAGTGACCCAGAGCCGGGACTCGAACCCGGGTCCTCAGCGCCGCAGTCCCAGTGCTAACCACTGCGCCACATGCCACCCTTTTCCTGAGCAATACTCAAGTTCTACATGGCCAACTGGAAATTTCATTTAATCAATTAATTCAGAACCCCTCCAAAGTTGCCATGGTGGGATTTGAACTCATGCCCCAGGATCATTAGATCGATGCTTGGATCACGAGCCCAGCAACATAACCATTACATTTCGACAGCTGGTATAAAACCATTAATAGAAGTAAAGGCAAAGAAATCAACAAGACAGAGTAGAATTTGCCTGAATACGCACAAGGGTGAAGCTTTCATCCTCCACGTCAAAGTTTGAGGTGTCGGCACGATGGGTGACGATTGGGAGGAAGGGAGGCTCACGCCGGTCGAGGAGTTCCCACTCGATACCAGCGAAGAAAGGGTGCCTCTTAAAGTCCTCCACTCCGTTCGTTCCCAGCCTCTCCTCCCTCCTGCAAACCAGGCTCTGGATCAAATCTCTCGCCTCGCCTGTCACATCGAAGACCGAGTCCGGGAACTGAAAGTGCTCCTGATTGGAAGGTGGGGGGGTGGGGGGGGGGGGGGGGGGGGGGGGGGGAGAGGAAGGAACAGGAGAAGAACGATTGGTTATTGAACTCTGACATGGCCCAAGGGTTTTACCGCCGCTTGTGATGCTGGCTGGTAGCTGGGGCTGGTAACGAGGCCCCCAAAGACTTGGGTCGCCAACTCAAATCGACCAACTCCTGAAGGTTTTGCCCACATTCCCACCCAATCAGCCAGGGGCTGGGTTAGCACAGTGGGCTAAACAGCTGGCTTGCAATGCAGAACAAGGCAACAGCGCGGGTTCAATTCCAGTACCGGCCTCCCCGAACAGGTGCCGGAATGTGGCAACTAGGGGCTTTCCACAGTAACTTAATTGAAGCCGACTTGTGACAATAATTGATTATTATTATTAACCAGGGCCCCGCTTCCTTCAGCAACCAGAAGGCAAGAAGGAGCTTCATTCCATTGACTGCCTTGTTAAAAAACTCCAACATTTTTGCAACTGCAAAACAGAAGAATTGAAACAAATTGGAAGCAGAATTTCCTGCCCCCCTATCCCATCCCGGTAGCCTTTCTTCTGAAATGTTTTTAGCAGTCCCCTAGCACTTGCAGATGAATTATCTTTGAAGGGAGTGGATTTGACAACCCTATTAAACAGCCCCAGCTTCAACACAGGCAGATCATGGGCTGGATTCTCCCACAATGGGACTATGGGCGTACAAAAAGTGGAGTTTTACCCCCAAAGTTCCTATAAAAAAGCAGATCTCTGAAGGTTGCCACTCAAGTGGATAGAGCCGTGAAGAAGGCCTATAGTGTGTTAGTGTTTATTAACAGGGGGCTTGAGTTTAAGAGCCGCGGGGTTATGCTGCAACTGTACAGGACCCTGGTGAGACCACATTTGGAGTATTGTGTGCAGTTCCGGTCACCTCATTATAGGAAGGATGTGGAAGCTTTGGAGAGGGTGCAAAGGAGATTTACCAGATCGAGTGGACGTTCAGAGACTATTTCCTCGGGTGGATGTAGCTGTTACAAGGGGGCATAACTATAAGATTCAGGGTGGGAGATATAGGAGGGATGTCCGAGGTAGGTTCTTTACTCAGAGAGTGGTTAGGGTGTGGAATGGACTGACTGCTGCGATAGTGGAGTCGGACACTTTAGGAACTTTCAAGCGGTTATTGGATAGGCACATGGAGCACACCAGAATGACAGGGAGTGGGATAGCTTGATCTTGGTTTCGGACAAGGCTCGGCACAACATTGAGGGCCGAAGGGCCTGTTCTGTGCTGTAATGTTCTATGAAATAATTCAATGCCCTGCAGGGGGCGAGCAGGGACCCGGAGTAAATCTCGCAGCTTTAGCTGTGGATACGGGCCCCCGCGCTACCGGTTTGGAGTCCGTGCATACGCACGGCGGCGGCCTCTAGCAGCTGCACCGAGTTCCATGGCGGACTAGGACCGCGAAGCCAGACAGGAAAATGAGACCCCCCCCCCCCGATCGGCCGTGTGCCCCAGCATCTAACCAGGTGAATCTAATCGCCCCCCCCAGTCTCCAATCCCCCCGCCCCCCCGACCAGGACTGCCGTGGACTGAGTCCGCAGCCGCCCCGCCAGCATCCCGATTAACTACTGGGCCAGCAGGCGGCAGCTACTGTTCAACGTGGAAATGTACAAAAATAATTAGCCTGGCGGAGCAGGTCTTAAACTGGGGAGCGCTCCCACACTATTGTTGAAAGGAGAGCTCAGATGCAGAAACCTGTTAGCCAAATGTGTTAGAACAGGCAAAGAAAGAACTGGGTTAATTTATCAGAAGCAGCGACCAAAGATTTGAGGCATGGGTATTGGCGAGGATCCAGTTACTGCAATATTTCCTGTTATATTTTCTCACCCACAGTATATGGCCCCGCTCTATAGCACCTCTAGAGCTGGCCCTACAGGCTCTTCGATTAGACATCCAAATACTTGTTAACTACGGCGCTAGTTTACTTACCTGGCACCTAATAGCTGGGAGCAAGCGACCCACCAGGCCCTATGGACTATATTGCCAAGGTATGCTGGAGTTTAAGATACCCTCACACAGGGCAGACCCCACATGGCGAATGACAAAGATGGAGACCACGCACGCACGTTCACTTTCATATTTGACACTCGAATTGGCCCCGAATTTTGGAGGTCTTTTGTCAAGGCTCGGAACACCGACATCTGTGATCCTTTTAAATCCATGCCTATTTTTTTTTTTTGGCCGTTCCTGTGAAGGTTAAATAGCTCAATCCCATTTTAGTCTGTCCAATCACCTGCCTAGCTTTATCAAGTTGGATGACGTTAATGTGGTGAATTAGAAACCTCAGTAATTCACACTGTATTGTACCACATGTATTGAGCCTGTACTCTGTCCCGGATTGTGTGTAATCGCGCGGCCCTGCCCATAGGGGGAGATGAGGAGCTTGTACTGGGCTCCACCCTTGGCTCTGCCCCTGGCTCCTCCCCCAACCGGACGTATAAAGATCAGTGCTGTGAGCCTGCCTGCCAGTTCATCCGGAGTTCATCTCGTCACAGGCAGGCTCTGTTGTAAGACGATTAAAACCACTGTTAGCTCGTAACCACGCGTCGCGTGAATTGATCAGTTACCCACCAGCCTCCTCTGTTCTGAGAAGAGCAATCCGTAACTATTCAATCTTCCCCCATCGCTAAAATCTTCCAGGCCCCCCCTTAACTATAAAGCTCAGCATTGTAACAGAATCACGGATTAATGCAGCAGAGACAAGGCCCTTCAGCCCATCGAGTCTGCACCTTCACATGAAAAACACCTGAGCGGAAGACCTAATCCCATTTTGCCAGCACTTGGCCCATAGCCTTGAACGTTATGACGTGCCAAGTGTTCATCCAGGTACTTTGTAAAGGATGTGAGGCAACCTGCCTCTACCCCCCTCCCAGGCAGTGCATTCCAGATATTCCCTTACTATAGAATTCTCAGATATAACAATCTGTACATTAAAGCTCTCAGGTATAACGTCCTTATCTGTAGAATCCCTACAGTGCAAAAGGAGGCCATTCGGCCTATCGACTCTGCACTGACCCTCTGAAAAGAGCACCCTACCTTAGGCCCCCTCCCCCGCCCAACCTCCGGAACCCCACCTAACCTGCACATCTTAGGACTGTGGGAGCACCCGGAGGAAACCCACGCAGACACGGGGAGAAACGTGCAAACTCCACCCAGAGGCCGGAATCAAACCCGGGTCCCTGGTGCTGTGAGGTAGCAGTGCTAACCACTGTGCCATCATAATATAACAGAATATATATAACACTCCTACAGTATAAAACTCTGTTGTAATACTCATTTAATACAAAACCCTCAGTTATAACACTTTTAATATAAAACTATCACTTATAACACATGTTTAGAACAAAGAACAAAGAAAAGTACAGCACAGGAACAGGCCCTTCGGCCCTCCAAGCCCGTGCCGACCATGCTGCCCGACTGAACTACAATCTTCTACACTTCCTGAGTCCGTATCCCTCTATTCCCATCCTATTCATGTTTTTGTCAAGATGCCCCTTAAACGTCACTATCGTCCCTGCTTCCACCACCTCCTCCGGCAGCGAGTTCCAGGCACCCACTACCCTCTGTGTAAAAAACTTGCCTCGTACATCTCCTCTAAACCTTGCCCCTCGCACCTTAAACCTATGCCCCCTAGTAATTGAACCCTCCACCCTGGGGAAAAGCCTCTGACTATCCACTCTGTCTATGCCCCTCATCATTTTGTAGACCTCTGTCAGGTCGTCCCTCAACCTCTGTTGTTCCAGTGAGAACAAATCGAGTTTATTCAACCGCTTCTCATAGCTAATGCCCTCCATACCAGGCAACATCCTGGTAAATCTCTTCTGCACCCTCTCTAAAGCCTCCACATCCTTCTGGTAGTGTGGTGACGAGAATTGAACACTATACTCCAAATGTGGCCTAACTAAGGTTCTATACAGCTGCAACATGACTTGCCGATTCTTATACTCAATGCCCCGGCCAATGAAGGCAAGCGTGCCGTATGCCTTCTTGACTACCTTCTCCACCTGTGTTGCCCCTTTCAGTGACCTGTGGACCTGCACACCTAGATCTCTCTGACTGTCAATACTCTTGAGAGTTCTACCATTCACTGTATATTCCCTACCTGCATTAGACCTTCCAAAATGCATTACCTCACATTTGTTCGGATTAAACTCCATCTGCCATCTCTCCGCCCAAGTCTACAAACGATCTAAATCCTGCTGTATCCTCTGACAGTCCTCGTCGCTATCCGCAATTCCACCAACCTTTGTGTCGTCTGCAAACTTACTAATCAGACCAATTACATTTTCCTCCAAATCATTTGAAATGAAAATCGCTTATTGTCACAAGTAGGCTTCAATGAAGTTACTGTGAAAAGCCCCTAGTCGCCACATTCCGGCGCCTGTCCGGGGAGGCTGGTATGGGAATCGAACCGTGCTGCTGGCCTGCTTGGTCTGCTTTAAAAGCCAGCATTTTAGCCAGGTGAGCTAAACCAGCCCCTATATATATTACGAACAGCAAAGGTCCCAAGGTTTAATATAAAACTTTCAGATACAACACTTCCTTCTGTTACACACATTTATTAACGATAAATCTCTCTTCTCCGAGACCTGTGCAAATAAGTTTTGTTGCTCAAATGTCCCTCTCCTGTTACTGACCCGGTGATTGATGATTTTCCTGTAGGTTTCTGACAGAGTGTCAGCGTAGAAGGGGGTCTGACCAAAAAGCATCTCGTACGAGCAGATCCCGAGTGACCACCAGTCACACTCTGGTCCGTACGTTGCCGAGGGGTCCTCCACCGCCCTCAGGATCTCAGGGGAGATGTAGTCCGGGGTGCCGACTGCCGTGGCGGACTGGGCCTGGAAGGAAATGACATGGGTCAGGGGTATGGACTGTGAACCCTCCAGAATGACCCACCTCAGGAATTGAAGCTGACTCAATCCAGAGGTGATAACTGAGGTGTTAACATAGAACATACAGTGCAGAAGGAGGCCATTCGGCCCATCGATCTGCACCAGTTAACAATCTCCATTCCCTCGGACACTTTCCATTTTTCAGTCATAGTCATGTCGGAGATGATGGCAAACTGGTCCTCCTGGAGTTATCCAATCAAATTATCCTTGCACCTCACCATGATGGACAAGTTAAGCAGCCAATGGCAGAAGTTGGGGGGGGGGGGGGGCGGGGCAGAATAGGTTAATGGCGAGAAGGTCATGCAATGTCAACTTTGAGCGGTTCATCCAACAAGAGTTGACCACCCTGGGTCACGGAGCAAAGTCATCCAGGGCAGGAGGGGGTGCCCTGGTATCATCGCTGGCAGGCGCCTCCGGCAGTGCAGCACTCCCTCAGTCCGGCACTGGGGGTGTCAGCCTTGACCTCTACCCTCTCAAGTCCTGGAGTGGGACTTAGAATTTAGAACAGTACAGCACAGAACAGGCCCTTCGGCCCTCGATGTTGTGCCGAGCAATGATCACCCTACTCAAACTCACGTATCCACCCTATACCCGTAACCCAACAACTCCCCCTGAACCTTACTTTTTAGGACACTACGGGCAATTTAGCATGGCCAATCCACCTAACCCGCACATCTTTGGACTGTGGGAGGAAACCGGAGCACCCGGAGGAAACCCACACAGACACGGGGAGAACGTGCAGACTCCGCACAGACAGTGACCCAAGCCGGGAATCGAATCTGGGACCCTGGAGCTGTGAAGCATTGATGCTAACCACTATGCTACCGTGCTGCCCACCGTACCCAGGGTACCCGTACTTGTACCCAGAACCTCACAACCAGAATGTTACTGGACTGAGCCACGGCTGACACTGGGTGGGAAACACTTGGGGCACCGTGTGAGGAGGAAGGGAATCTTTGGGCGCGATTCAGCCTCTGTGTTGTGCCAGTGCGGGGCTGGGCGCTACGGGTGAATCCCACATGAGCAGGAGCGATGGCACCTCGGGGAGGGAGGGGAGGGGGGGGGGTCTCACAGACCATTAGAGGTGGTCGGGGACAGGTCAAGGTGGTACCTTGGCACTCCCTCTGGCACTGGGGAATCCTGACATTCCCGGCCTGGCACCCTTGCGGTGCCACCCCGACACCCTGGCAGTGCCAAGGTGCCCGGGTGCCAGGTTGGCACTGCCAGGGTCAGGCCCGGAGAGGCCTTGACCATTAGAGTGGGGGTGGCGAGGGGTCCCAGAGGCACCTAGAAGGTTCGGGGTGAAGGGGAGAGGGGGGTCCAGAAAGCGGAGGGTGGTCTGAAAGGGGGGGGGGGGGGGGGGGGGAGGGCGGTGCAGAGATCTGGGCAGCCGGTCGGAATGGGGGCCCGTACTGTGCGGCCTGGGTGTGGAAAAACTCCCTGAGGCCCAGAAACCGGAGAAGTGCCGGTGAATAGCGCGGTGCATCCTGGCGCTGCAGACACCGAGAAACACCCTCGCCAAATGCCCCCGAAGGCGTCGTTTGTTTCATGCCCGCTGAATCGCCCCCTTTGTTCTTCCTCTCCTTTAGACCTTCGGCCTAGTTTGGCTTTGACGGCCACTGTTTATCCAACAGCCCGAGCTGTACTCACCTGACCCTCAGTACCCAACCGGAGGCAGGAACCAAAGTCAGCCAGCTTGATGTGGCCACCCGCGTCCAGGAGAACATTATCCGGCTTCACATCCCTAAAAAAAACCCAAAGAATAATTCATGCAGCAACCAGAGCTTTAAATAAAATCAATTCTCATTTTACTATGGTTGCTCGAGGCTGTTGCTCCGAACCAGATTCGAACCGATGAAGCGCCGTGCTGAATGCGTTTCGGCTCCATAATCCCCCCCCCCCCTCCCCTCCCCCCGGCCGGGGTTAATGGGGTGTATTGAAAGAAGTCCTTCATGATCTAGGGCTGAACCCCAACTGTTGTCTCCTGAAGTTAGGGTCAAACTCTACACTCCCCCCCCCCCTCTCCCAACCGCCCGCTGGGTGAAAACATTTTTTCTCACATCACATTTGCTTCTTTTGAAAATCACTTTACATCTCTGCCGCTCTCGTTCTCAATTCTATTCCGAGCGGGAACATTTTCTCCCCGTCTAGTCTGTCCAGCCGCCTTCGTGATTTTAAACGTCTTTATCAAATCTCCTCGGGGCCTTCTCTTCTCCAAGTAGAACAGTCCCAACCTCTCCGATCTCTCCTTATCACTGAAGTTTCTTGTGAACCTCTCCCACGCTCTCTCTCCGATGCGTTCACATCCTTCCTCTCGTGAGGCGCCCAGAACTGTGCTCAATACTCCAGCTGAATATGGACTTTCAATCTGCGACTCCATTACCATCTGACTCAGCTGTGGGCAAACTGAACACTTGCCAGCAATGTACCTGTCACCAAGTTGCCTGCAGCTACTACCCAGGCCAGGGGCCAGACTGATCCATCAGTAACCCGACACCTCACCCTGCCTGTGCCAACAATAACTGCAGAGGGTCTGAACGATTCGAAACAGTCTCTCGGCGAGTGATGAGATGAAGGGATGTCTGTCTGGTGATCCAGCAAACCTGCGTGTCTATCAAGAATCTTTCTCCCGCTTTACCTTTTCCAGGGCGCCGCGGTGGCACAGTGGTTAGCACTGCTGCCCCACGGCGCCAGGGACCAGAAAGGTACCACCGCGAGGTTCAAAGCCAAGTGCTGATCAATAACAGCGCACTCTGGGGTAGCGAATTCCACAGATTCATGACCCTTTGAGAAGTAGTTTCTCCTCACATGTTTTAAATCTGCTCCCTCATATCCTGAGACTGTGACCTCTCGTTCTAGAATGTTCCACAAGAGGAGGCATCCGCTCCACGTCTACTTTATCCACACCTCTTGTACACCTCAATTAGATCTCCCCTCATTCCTCTAAACGCGAGAGAGTATCGGCCTAAACTGCTCCATCTCTCCTCACACGATAAACCCCTCATCTCTGGATCAACCTCCTCTGAACTGCCTCCAATGTCACTACATCTTCCCTCAAATAAGGGAGCAAAACTGTGCACAATACTCCAGGCGTGATCTCACCAATGCCTTGTATAGTTGCAGCAACATTTCCTCACCTTTATACTCTATTCCTTCAGCTATAAATGTCAACGTTCCATTCACTTTCTTTATTACCTGCTGCACCTGCATGCTCGTTTTCTGTGACTCATGCACCAGGACACCCAGATCCCTCTGCATCGGAGCACTCTGAAGAAATGGCCGAGCGAGACACTCATGTTCAAGGTTAATTAGGGATTGGCAACAAATCCTGGCCCAGCCCCAGCGAAACGAATAAACAAGCAACGGGTACCACGATGAGGAGCAGAGGGTACTCACCTGTGGATGTAGCCGAGCTCATGGACAGAGCTGATAGCCAAAGCCAGCTCTGCGAGGTAGAATTGGGCCATGTCTTCTGGAAGGCGATCCCCAAACCTGCTCATCAAGGTCAGGAAATCCCCGCCCGCGTAGAAATCCATAATGAGGTACTGAAAGAAGGGAGACGTTACAGAAAAACACCCTCAGCACATTCACATGGGCGCCAAGGACGCTGGCAACGTGATGCACGTTCGCAGGATTGTAAAGAGCGGGCAGAGAGAGGGGCCCCAATCAGGTGGCACATTTTGCCTGTGGCACTATGACGCTTACCTCGGACTCAGAGGGTCGCGGGTTTAGATCCAGGCTGACACTTCCAGTGCGTTACCGAGGGGAGTGCTGCACTGTCAGAGCTGCTGTCTCCCTCGTGAGGTGTTGAACCAAGTGTGTGTCGTCTCAGGTAAGCACAGAGGATCCCAGGGCTTTATTCTGAGGGAAGGGAGGGACTCACTAGAGTCCATAGAATCCCTACCGTGCAGAAGGAGGCCATTCGGCCCATCTAGTCCGCACCGACCCTCTGAAAGAACGCCCAACCTCGGCTCCCCTGCCCTATCCCCGTAACCCCACCTAACCTGCACACCTCTGGACACTAAGGGGCAATTTAGCATGGCTAATCCACCTAACCTGCGCATCTTTTGGACTGTGGGAGGAAACCGGAGCACCCGGAGGAAACCCACGCAGACACGGGGAGAACGTGCAGACCCCGCACAGTCACTCGAGGCCGGAATCGAACTCGGGACCCCGGCGCTGTGAGGCAGCCGTGCTAACCCACTGTGCCACCGTGTCGTCCCAATAGCTATGGTCAATATTTACCCTTCGACCAAAAGCAATAAAAAAAACAGATGGCCGGGTCATTGCCACATTGCTTTGTCTGGGAGCTTGCTGTGCCTAAGTGCTGTGTTACCTCAATGATAGTCGTGAATACATTTCAAAAATTCATTCGTTAGCTGTGAGCGCGTTGGGAATTGCTCGGGTAGTGATAGGCGCTACATAAATGCAAGTTTGCTTTTTCCTTGTTCACTTCCCCGGAAAGCGCCAAATCCCTTTGGGACACGTCCCCACAGCCCCTCCGTGACCTCATTCACGTGTAGGGCAGTGTAGTGAAGTCCTCGGCCCATTGTAACCCCTTTGGTCACCCCCTTGAGCTGTCGGCGATGATGGTGATGTTCAATCAGTTCACTCAGGGAGGCCGAGTTGCTTTGGCAACAATCTAATATTCTGGTCCCTTTATCTAAGGATATACTGGCATTGGAGGCAGTCACTCGGAAGGTTCACTCGGTCGATCCCGGGTAGGGAGGGATTTTCAGACTGAGGAGAGGTTGAGTAGGTTGGGCCTGTGCTCACTGGGAGTTTAGACGAATGAGAGGCGACCTTATTGAGACGTATCGGATTCTCAGGGGGTTTGACAGGGTCGATGCTGAGAGGTTGTTTCCCCCTGTGGGAGAGTCTGGGACCAGAGAGCAGAATCTCAGAGTGAGGGGGGGTCACCCATTTCAGACAGAGAGGAGGAGGAATTTCTTCTCTCAGAGGGGAGTGAATCTGTGGAATTCTTTACCGCAGAGAGCTGTAGAGGCCGGGCCGTTAAGTGTGTTTTAGACTGAGATTTCTAATCAGTGAGGGAATCGAGGGTTATGGGGATAAGGCAGGAAAGTGGAATTGAGGATTATCACATCAGATCAGTCACGAACTCATTGAATGGAGCAGATTCGATGGGCCGAATGTTTTATCTTAATGTTGTAGAGCTCCCACGTCTGACAGTAGAAGCTCCAACATTCTTTCTCTCACCCCACTGGCCCGGAATCTCGCCCGCTCTCACCGCCAGCCAATGGAAGGATTTTGCAGGTTGAGATTGAACCTGTTTTGGCCGGGTTACAAGGCGCATCTTGGCCGTCACATCCTGGGGTGGGATTCGAAACCGGAGCTTCCGGCTCAGAGGCAGAGATGCTAAACCCACTGTGTCACGTGACCTCCAGCCAGTCCAGCGTGAACCGGCCTAAACACGCATGCTCCCCGCACTGTTCGCGTTTTAACTTCAGGGTTACAGAAACCCTGTAAAGGTGAAGGATTCACCGGTCATTACAGTCACAAATAAGGGTTGATGGTTCAGCGGAGTCTGGGGGGAAACAGGGTCAGTAAGGGTCAGGGATGGCTCTCAATCAGGAAGGGTCTGTGATGGGACAGCTTTGTTGTATGGTTGAGTTTGATGATAAAGCCGGGGTTCTCTCTGCGAAGCGGGCTCCCTGCGATTCTCTGCCAGCTGAGGTTGCAGTTGCCTGAAGAACCTTACCAGATGACCCTCACCCTGAAAGGCAAAGTGAAGTTTGGTGATCCACGGACTGTTGCTGTTGACAAGGACATCCCGCTCCTCACGGAAACAAGCAGCCTGGGGAAATCGTTTGAAATAAGTCACGGCCTCGTTAAAGGTTTAACACAAAAATGCCACACGCCACAGTCCCGATTATTCAAGCGGGGCAGACACCGGACCCTGGCTCAATGGGCATGAGCCCAACTCCAGCCCAAATCACTGTGACCGACTGGCTACAGTATCAATCCAATTCCTCATATCATAATGCTACCCCCAATTAGATCACAAACAGGAACAGGAGTAGGTCGTTCAGCCCCTCAAGCCTAGATATCCCCATGCTGTACCTGTCCTGGGAGTGTTTGATGGGGACAGTGTAGAGGGAGCTTTACTCTGTATCTAACCCCGTGCTGTACCTGTCCTGGGAGTGTTTGATGGGGACAGTGTAGAGGGAGCTTTACTCTGTATCTAACCCCGTACTGTACCTGTCCTGGGAGTGTTTGATGGGGACAGTGTAGAGGGAGCTTTACTCTGTATCTAACCCTGTGCTGTACCTGTCCTTGAAATGTTTGACGCGGACAGTGTAGAGGGAGCTTTACTCTGTATCTAACCCCGTGCTGTACCTGCCCTGGGAGTGTTTGATGGGGACAGTGTAAAGGAAGCTTTACTCTGTATCTAACCCCGTGCTGTACCTGTCCTGGGAGTGTTTGATGGGGACAGTGTAGAGGGAGCTTTACTCTGTATCTAACCCCGTGCTGTACCTGCCCTGGGAGTGTTTGATGGGGACAGTGTAAAGGAAGCTTTACTCTGTATCTA
Organism: Scyliorhinus canicula; assembly: GCF_902713615.1. Lineage (NCBI taxonomy): Eukaryota > Metazoa > Chordata > Chondrichthyes > Carcharhiniformes > Scyliorhinidae > Scyliorhinus > Scyliorhinus canicula. The sequence goes on from NC_052172.1 coordinate 17,020,952, forward strand.
ACCCCGTGCTGTACCTGTCCTGGGAGTGTTTGATGGGGACAGTGTAGAGGGAGCTTTACTCTGTATCTAACCCTGTGCTGTACCTGTCCTGGGAGTGTTTGATGGGGACAGTGTAGAGGGAGCTTTACTCTGTATCTAACCCCGTGCTGTACCTGTCCTGGGAGTGTTTGATGGGGACAGTGTAGAGGGAGCTTTACTCTATATCTAATCCCGTGCTGTACCTGTCCTGGGAGTGTTTGATGGGGGCAGTGTAGTGGGAGCTTTACTCTGTATCTAACCCCGTGCTGTACCTGTCCTGGGAGTGTTTGATGGGGACAGTGTAGAGGGAGCTTTACTCTGTATCTAACTCCGTGCTGTACCTGCCCTGGGAGTGTTTGATGGGGACAGTGTAGAGGGAGCTTTACTCTGTATCTAACCCTGTGCTGTACCTGTCCTGGGAGTGTTTGATGGGGACAGTGTAGAGGGAGCTTTACTCTGTATCTAACCCTGTGCTGTACCTGTCCTGGGAGTGTTTGATGGGGACAGTGTAGAGGGAGCTTTACTCTGTATCTAACCCTGTAAAGTTTTAAACAGATCCTGAACTGCAAAATGAGCCCACGAATCATGACAAGGGTGGGAACTGATCCGCAATCAACCCTGTTTTCTCCGAAGCAGAGATGCATGAGCAGGTGATAAGGCTGCCAACTCGCCAAGGCAAAACTCCACGGAGCACAAGGGCACATGAAGAAACAGAGAGCGGCATTAATAGCCAAACTGCAGGCTGGGCTCCAGGATGAGAAATGTACGGGTGTGTTACCCTCCCGGTTGATGTTATGACTGAACGTAGAACATAGAACATAGAACGATACAGCGCAGTACAGGCCCTTCAGCCCTCAATGTTGCACCGACATGGAAAAAAACTAAAGGCCATCTAACCTACACTATGCCCTTATCATCCATATGCTTATCCAATAAACTTTTAAATGCCCTCAATGTTGGCGAGTTCACTACTGTTGCAGGTAGGGCATTCCACGGCCTCACCACTCTTTGCGTAAAAAACCCACCTCTGACTTCTGTCCTATATCTATTAACCCTCAATTTAAGGCTATGTCCCCTCGTGCTAGCCACCTCCATCCGCGGGAGAAGGCTCTCGCTGTCCACCCTATATAACCCTCTGATCATTTTGTATGCCTCTATTAGGTCACCTCTTAACCTTCTTCTCTCTAACGAAAACAACCTCAAGTCCATCAGCCTTTCCTCATAAGATTTTCCCTCCATACCAGGCAACATCCTGGTAAACCTCCTCTGCACCCGTTCCAAAGCTTCCACATCCTTCCTATAATGAGGCGACCAGAACTGTACGCAATACTCCAAATGCGGCCGTACTAGAGTTTTGTACAACTGCAACATGACCTCATGGCTCCGGAACTCAATCCCTCTACCAATAAAGGCCATCACACCATAGGCCTTCTTCACAACCCTATCAACCTGGGTGGCAACTTTCAGGGATCTATGTACATGGACACCGAGATCCCTCTGCTCATCCACACTACCAAGAATTTTACCATTAGCCAAATATTCCTTATTCCTGTTATTGGACTGGACAGGAAGATGCCGGAATGGAACCCTGGGTCAACAGGACTGTAACCTCTTTTTCAATAAAACGTGGGGGAACAGTCATAGGGTTAGTTCCATCGACAAGAAAGAAAACATTGGTTAAACATTAAAACATTGGATTATCATGCAATGCTCCTTCACTCCCCCTCCCTTAGCTTAACAATTAACGCAGGTTTTTAGGATCAGCAAGGTGGCCCCGAATGCGCACGTTCCTGATCTGAACGTTAGTGGTCTCCACGGAGCTCCGCGACCTCTCACCTCCTCTCGGTTTAACATGTCCCACTTGTTCATCCTCTTCATGGCAAACACGCGGTCCGTTTGCTTCAGCCTCACCACTGCGATCTAGCGGAGGGAATGGAGGACATTTATAACGCCTTACCCAGAGAGGGGGAGTGTGGGGGGGGGGGGGATCATTCCAGTTCACCCAGGGCACCGAGGGGCGTATCCCTAATCCCAATGGGCCCAGCGGACTGTTCAAGTCACAGGTGGGCAGGGAACGGTGGTTAACCGCCTTGCCACGGACCGGGAACACTTCACAAAGAGCCAAGGGTTCGTGAACTCTGGGGGAAGGTGGTTACGATATCGGACCAGGCCCCAAGTGTGATGGGGAAACTGGACAAAAACCCCAATATTTCAATTTTGTAAGACTGTGAGGGGAGGATACCTGGCCCCAGGAGTGACTTCACGTGGAAACAGGGAGGTGGTGCGCATAGCAACCTGGGTAACCCCCCCCCAATCTGACCCATCCGTGACGGAGAATGTAGGTGTGGTGAATGTAATTTAGTAATTCACACTGTATTTACCAATACCATTGTAAACGCAGTAGCGTTATCCGACCACTAGGGGGAGCAGCTCTGGGAATGCTCGGGAGTTTGTACAGGGCTCCACCCTTGGCTCCGCCCACGACTCCTCCCCCTAGACTGCTGTATAAATACCCTTGTCCTGGAACCATCAGCAGGTCATGCATTAGACTTCCCAGCCTCCTCCACACCGAGCAAACTCCGAAGAAGGAGGAGAAAGGGCACCAGCATGGGCCAGTTGGGCCGAATGGCCTGTTTCTGGGTTGGAAATTATTTGCTTGTCTTCCCGATACTAGAGGTTATAGTTTTGCCGGATGGAGGGTTCCCTTGCCCTCAGCGGTGGGAAGCTTGTGGGAGCCATTTCGCGAGCTGCCATTCAGAGGGCAAAGGCGCTAGGCGGTTTCCCCGGGCGATCTCGCTCAGGGTGGCGGCGATGTTTTACTGGCAGCGTCTGGGCACCTACCTCGCTGAAGGCCCCTCGGCCGATGACTTTCAGCACCTCAAAGTCGCCCCTGTGCAGCTGCCTGCACCTCGCCTCCCTCACGATGGGACGGGCTGGGGGGGGGAAACATCAAAACAAGAGGCCGTCAGTCGCTCTCCCTGCGCTGCTCGCATTCCCGCCGGCGAAGTGGGGCTTCCAGCGGTGGGTCAGGCCAGTGCCGCGGTGTCGGAGGGAGAGGGGGGGAGGGGGAGGGGGAGAGAGAGGGGGGGGGGAGAGGGAGGGAGGGAGAGAGGGGGGAGAGGGAGGGAGGAGAGGGAGGGGGAGCGATAGGGAGGGGGAGAGAGGGGGGAGAGAGAGGGAGGGAGGGGGGAGAGGGAGGGGGAGCGACGCTGCCCATGGTCGAATTGCCTGCCGTTTACTTGCCATCCCGACTCCCCTCCCCGAGGTGTTTGGGGTCGTGGAGAGGGGTGAGGAATCACAGCATGGGGAGGGGGTTGTGTTGTGGTGGGTGAAGGGGGTGTGGGGAGGAAGGGAAGGGGCAAAATCTCCTGCACTCAATCCACCAATCAGAAAGAAACAAAATCACCAGATATCTGCCCCCCTCCCCCTTGGCGTAATGAGGCCTGTTGAGATTTAGACTGCTGCAGATTGATCCTGGTGCGAGTTACAGCCCATCAAACTGGCTGGGATGAGGAGATATAATCGTGTTATTCAAATTCACAAAGTTATTTATCGAAAGAGCAAATAAAGGGAGCAATACGGTGAGGTAGCACAGATTCAGGCTCGACCGTGACGCCATGCACAGTCGAATAGTCCACCCGTGCTGACTGCGCAGATCGCCTGTGAGGAATTGCTCTGCTAAACACCTCCATTCAGGCTGTGAGCACGACCCCGAGCTTCTCTCCTCCGCCCACCACCTTAACTCCCAGGCCCACTCCTGCTCCTCGGTTTGCTAGGCCGGCCCGTCCCAGTGAGACCCAATGGAAGATGGAGGAACAGAACCGCACCTTCCGATTTGACGGACCTTTTGGAAGTCGGCACAGAGTTCAACCGTCGCACCCTCGCAGCCCCCCCCCCCCACCCAACCCCGGAGCCCTGGGATAGCACCTACCCATCAACAGACTCAAAAACGGATGATCTACCGACCTTCCCACTGATGTTTGTGGGATCGTGCTGTGCGCAGATTTGCTGCCGCCTTTCCTCCGGTGACTGCGCTTGGGGAGGGTAGTGGGGGGCGGGGGGGGGGGGGGGGGGGGGGGGGGAGGACTTTACGGGAGAGAAGCAGGAAGAAATAGAATGAGATAGAAATTGTTTCCTTCTTAATCAAACCCTATATTTATTCCCGGATTTAGCTTCCACCATGCGGGCCTGCGGGCTGTGAAGGAATGGAACGCCGGGGGGGGGGGTGGGGGGGGGGATAGATTGTGGTTGCGGACGGGCAGGGACAACTGTTGCAGCCTGGCTGAAGTCATCCTCTCTTAATTATGTTCAGAGCTGATCCAGGCATCTTGACTACTTGGCACCACTCCCAGTCCTCGGCCGAGGTTTTTGATACCCTTCCTTCCCCCCCCCAACCAAGAAAAATAGCCCCCGGCCTTTCTCTCGTGTTGCTGCCGCCGTGCCTTCTGGCACGGGGCGGTCATCAGCGTGTGAGCTGAGGCCAGCTATTCAACTGCAGTGTGCGTCCATCCTATCCCCAATAACCCCCGCCTAACCTTTTTGGACACTAAAGGGCAATTTTTCCACGGCCAATCTATCCTAACCTGCACGTCTTTGGACTGCGGGAGGAAACCGGAGCGCCCGGAGGAAACCCACGCAGACACGGGGGGAGAACGCGCAGACTCCGCACAGACAGTCACCCGAGGCCGGGAATCGAACCTGGGACCCTGGAGCTGTGAAGCAAGTGTGCTAACCGCTGTGCCACCATGCTGCCCACGGACGAGGGAGTTTGGATGGTGCGGATGGTTTGGTGAAGCTAGCTTTGTTCTCCTAGTAGGAGAGAAGATTGAGAGTGGGGCTTGATCAAGGTGTTTGAAACCACACTGGGGGGCGGGGGCGGGGAGGGGGGGGGGGGGGGGGGCTTCTGATCAGAGTCGATCGGGAGGAAATATTCCGACTGAAGGGCTGGGAATTGGCTGGGAAGCAGAGGGCACTGATTTCAGGTGAACGGGGAAAGAGGCAACATGGACGTGAGGGAAAACATTTTTACGTAGCGGGCGGTTAGGATCTGGGATGCGCGGATTTAACGGCGACTTTCAAAGAAAAACGGGATAAATGCTGGAAGGAAATTTGTGTTAGAAAACATGGTGGGGGGAATGGAACTATCAAAATTGCTCTTGCCGAGGGCTAGCATGGGCTTATTGGGCAGAATGGCCTCCTTCCATGCTGGAACCATTCAATGATTCCACGGGTGTTGAGGGTAACGATAGCAAATACGTTGCTGAACAAACTCAGACAACAATAACATTTCTTTTACTTTCCCAATTAAGGGGCAATTTAGCGTGGCCAATCCACCTACCCTGCACATCTTTGGGTTGTGGGGGCGAAACCCACACAGACACGGGGAGAATGTGCAAACTCCACACGGACAGTGACCCGGGGCCGGGATTGAACCCAGGTCCTCAGCGCCGTGAGGCAGCAGGGCTAACCACTGCGCCACCGTGCCGTCCTGAAAATTGCATTTATCTAGCACCTCTCACATTGCGAAATATCCCAAGGTGCTTCAGTGTAGTGTTAGCAGCCAAAGGTTTGACACCTCAGGAGGTATTAGAATAGACGGGCACATGTTTGGACAAAGAGGGTTCTAAAGGAGAGATTGAGAGTCGGAGAAGTTTAATAATAATAATAATCGCTTATTGTCACGAGTAGGCTTGAATGGAGTGACTGTGAAAGGCCCCTAGTCGCCACATTCTGGCGCCTGTTCGGGGAGGCCGGTACGGGAATTGAACCCGCGCTGCTGGCCTTGTTCTGCATTGCAAGCCAGCTGTTTAGCCCACTGTGCTAAACCAGCCCTCAGGTTCAGGCATGGGGGGTTGGTCAAGGAGCCAGAAGTAGAGGAGGGCGGAGAATTCGGAGGGTTGGGTGGGGGCTGCCGTGATTACAGAGATCGGGAGGGAGCGAGGAGGCCATGGGGAGGGGGGGGGGGTTGAAACCAAGGTTGAGGATCAGTAAATCGAGGCGGTCGAGATGGGCGAGCGCAGGGGGTGATGGGTGAGCAGGATTTGCTCTGGGTCAGTATTTAGAAATCTCTCTCAGCACAGATTCGGGAGTTGAACATCAGACCCTCGGGTCTGTAGAACTGACTCAATGATTGGTTCATTTCGGCCATTTTAGGCCGAGGTGAAAGGTTAATGTCACATTTCTTATTGGACACCCATTATATCCTTCATAACCAACAGTGCCTGAGAGCACTCAGCCACCCTTTCCTATCTCAGTTCCTGCTCCTGTGCACGCCAGGGTAAAATATAATGATTTGCTCTTGCCCAGAGCTTTATGGAGAGTAGGGAGGTTTATAGAGTCCACAAACTGAGAGACATAGAGGAATAATGGTGGGAACACACAGAGGAAGGGAATTGGGGAACGGTATGCGATATGACGGAGCTCGTGTTGCCGTCTCTCCCTCTGAGCCGGGAGCTCCGGGTTCGAGTCCCGCCCCAGGACCCGATGGCCAAGGAAGGTGGAGTCTCAACCTGCAAAATCCTTCCAAACATTCGCCAATGGCTGGCGGTGAGAGTGAGAGAGATTCCTGACCAGCCACGCTTTTTTTTATACATTTAGAGTACCCAATTCATTTTTTTCCAATTAAGGGGCAATTTAGCGTGGCCAATCCACCTAACCCTGCACATCCTTTCGGGTTGTGGGGGCGAAACCCACGCAGACACGGGGAGAATGTGCAAACTCCACACGGACAGTGACCCAGAGCCGGGATCGAACCCGGGACCTCGGCGTCGTGAGGCTGCAGTGCTAACCACTGCGCCACCGCGATGCCCCTGATCTGCCACACCTGAGTGGCGGCCCTCCCCCCCCCACCAGCTGTAAGCCCCCAGCGACAGACTAGCGACCTGTCACGGGAATTGCCAACGATGGAAACAGATGGAAGTCTGCCTTGGCATGTCAATGGGAGCGGGAGGGAGAATTGGGAGATGGATTTCGGCTCTCGAAGAGGGACATGTGGATCACTGCCTGCCCCCGAGGTTACCCCAGGTGGCCGGTCGCACACTCACATGACGCGGCTTAGACCCCAGGAGAGAAGAGTCCGGAACCCTCAACCCCACCACTCGCAGGAGCCCACACAACGAGACCGGCTCTTCCTCAATTAATGTTCACAAGGGGGAAACGTCGACACTTCAGGAATTCATCATTCCTTTACGGTATTTAACAAGAATAGGGATGGATTCCTGATATCCAGTTGCGGAAACGCAGCCAAACTTCCTGGGATTCAGGATGATGTCCATCGCGGAAAATCTGCAGCGGGGAGGCGGCGAAATGGAGCTCGTTTCACGGGAGAGAAGGGCGCTGATGGAGCCGCGATTGCCACCGCGGGGTGTCCCAGAGCCCCTCAGAGCCGTCGCAGTGTGTGGGAAGAGCGTCAGTCAACGTGTGCACAGCAAGATCCCATAGAAATGACCGGATGTTCCATTGCGAGTGCCGATCGCGGGCGAAATATTGGACAAGCTACCGGGCGGGGGAGGGGTGTCAGCTGACCACTGATGCTTTCCATCTCCCCCCCCCACCCCCCACCCCCCCCCCCCCACACCCCCGGCTGAAATGCACTTACCCCAGACGAGGAAATCCCGGACGGGTTTCTCGCCCGCCAGGGCTGAGCGGCTCAGCTCCTCGAACACGCAAATCAAAACGTCCAGCAGCCCCTCGACCCCGATGAGCCCTCCCGTTAAACTCAGCGGCTCCAGCGCTCGCGGTCGGAGATCTGCCGACATTTCCGCCTGACAGTCACTCTCTTCCCCCGTCACGGGTTCGGTTTCGTCACATCCTTCCGCACGTTTACCCTCGGTACTGTGAATCGGACAAAAACCTCTTCACACGACCCGCCTGACGATGATTCCTTGTTCTCGCTCTGCTTGCTTTGCCCTCTAATACTGGGTGACCAACTGGTCGCCTGTCTAAATGCTGCTGCCGACCACAATGAGCATTCCTCTTAAAGCAAGGATTATCATTGCACACTTAATATTTTGCACTGAGGGATTTTTAAAAAAATGGCTTCTTGGTTGCTGATGGATTAGGCGACGAATCTACAATTTTCACATTAATTGCTCGAGATGCCCAGAGCCTAACGGTCCGGTCAGTGCTGGGCATCGTCATGGAGGAGACAAAACAGCTTAGAGAGCAGCAAAGCCCCAAGTCTCTCCCAAAGTCACTGTTAAGAAGTAAAAGTAGAGTAAAGCTCCCTCTACACTGTCCCCATCAAACACTCCCAGGGCAGGTACAGCACGGGGTTAGATACAGAGTAAAGCTCCCTCTACACTGTCCCCATCAAACACTCCCAGGACAGGTACAGCACAGGATTAGATACAGAGTAAAGCTCCCTCTACACTGTCCCCATCAAACACTCCCAGGACAGGTACAGCACGGGGTTAGATACAGAGTAAAGCTCCCTCTACACTGTCCCCATCAAACACTCCCAGGACAGGTACAGCACGGGGTTAGATACAGAGTAAAGCTCCCTCTACACTGTCCCCATCAAACACTCCCAGGACAGGTACAGCACGGGGTTAGATACAGAGTAAAGCTTCCTCTACACTGTCCCCATCAAACACTCCCAGGACACGTACAGCACGGGGTTAGATACAGAGTAAAGCTCCCTCTACACTGTCCCCATCAAACACTCCCAGGACAGGTACAGCACGGGGTTAGATACAGAGTAAAGCTCCCTCTACACTGTCCCCATCAAACACTCCCAGGACAGGTACAGCACGGGGTTAGATACAGAGTAAAGCTCCCTCTACACTGTCCCTGTTATATTACGTTATAGTATTATCTCATTACTCTTCAGCGTACTTCCAGAATGGGTCTGATGGTTGATGTTCAGTAAAACTATCAGTTTTCAAATTGGGCAAAAACTGTTTATTGAAGAACGATTGTAAATATCTATGAGTTCATTCACTCTTCTACAACTATAACTGAAGATTAAATATATAAGAATGAGTATATATTGTTTATGATGCTTTAATTGCACCTCTGGCTCCGAAAAACTTGGCTATCTTTCAAACCAGGATTTTTAAAAACGTGACTGCAGCAGTCTCACACACACACTAACCCTGACTGCACCAAATGCATATCGTACAATATCTCTGAATTTCTTACATTCAACCCATACTCAGGTTTAGTGTGTCGCACAGTGGCAGCTGTGCAAGCAGCCACCTTTCTAACAGCAAGCCTGCAACTGGGCTGGGATTGAAAAGATTCTCACAGGGCGTGGCAGAAAGGCTGGCTAGAGTTTCCCACTTCCGTTCCCATCGGGCGGGTTCGACGGCGGGAACGGAAATTATCACAAAGTTGCGTCCCCCTCCCCAACAGTTCCTTTGGCATCTCTGGCGAGGGAAACTACATCTCCCACACATCCTTACAGTGTTTTTTTTAATTCATTTACCGGATACGGCTGTCACTGGCTAAGACCAGCATTCATTGTCCATCCCTAATTGCCCCTTGAGAAGGGGGTGGTTGTGGTGATATACCTGTGCACTGTTTTGTATATAATTGGTCCATCAATGTATATAGTTATCGGTACGACCTCTGACCAGCAGGTGGCGATAGAGATCCACCCTGCGACTCGGCAGTTGGTATTAAGTGGTACAAGCGGTTAGTCGCACGAGAAGTAGCTCCAGGGGAATCCACTGAATTAATTTATTCACAATTTGTTCGTTATCTTTCCGCGTGTTCATCTTGTTAATAAATCATCTTACTAGCCAAATAACTAGATGTTCTATGTGCATCTGTACTATGGCCGTAACACAGAACAAAACAAAGAACAAAGAAAGGACAAAGAAAATTACAGCACAGGAACAGGCCCTTCGGCCCTCCAAGCCTGTGCCGACCATGCTGCCCGTCTAAACTAAAATCTTCTACACTTCCGGGGTCTGTATCCCTCTATTCCCATCCTATTCATGTATTTGTCAAGATGCCCCTTAAACGTCACTATCGTCCCTGCTTCCATCGCCTCCTCCGGCAGCGAGTTCCAGGCACCCACTACCCTCTGTGTAAAAAACTTGCCTCGTACATCTCCTCTAAACCTTGCCCCTCGCACCTTAAACCTAAGCCCCGTAGTAATTGACCCCTCTACCCTGGGAAAAAGCCTCTGACTATCCACTCTGTCTATGCCCCTCATAATTTTGTAGATCTCTATCAGGTCGTCCCTCAACCTCCTTCGTTCCACTGAGAACAAACCGAGTTTATTCAACCTCTCCTCATAGCTAATGCCCTCCATACCGGGCAACATCCTGGTAAATCTCTTCTGCACCCTCTCTAAAGCCTCCACATCCTTCTGGTAGTGTGGTAACGAGAATTGAACACTATACTCCAAGTGTGGCCTAACTAAGGTTCTATACAGCTGCAACATGACTTGCCAATTTTTATACTCAATGCCCCGGCCAATGAAGGCAAGCATGCCGTCTGCCTGCTTGACTACCTTCTCCACCTGTGTTGCCCCTTTCAGTGACCTGTGGACCTGTACACCTAGATCTCTCTGACTCAATACTATTGAGGGTTCTACCATTCACTGTATATTTCCTACCTGCATTAGACCTTCCAAAATGTAATACCTCACATTTGTCCGGATTAAACTCCATCTGCCATCTCTCCACCCAAGTCTCCAAACGATCTAAATTCTGCTGTATCCTCTGGCAGTCCTCATCACTATCCGCAATTCCACCAACCTTTGTGTTGTCTGCAAACTTACTAATCAGACCAGTTACATTTTCCTCCAAATCATTTATATATACTACGAACAGCAAAGGTCCCAGCACTGATCCCTGTGGAACACCACTAGTCACAGCCCTCCAATCAGAAAAGCACTGGTGAGCTGCCTTCTTGAACTGTGTGGTGTAGGTACACCCTCAGTGCTGTTAGGGAGGGAGTTCCGGGATTTTGACCCTGCAAAAGTGAAGGAACGGCCGATATATTTCCAAGTCAGGATGGTGAGTAAATTGGAGGGTAACCTCCAGATGGTGGGGTTCCCAGGTATCTGCTGCCCCTTGTCCTTCTAGATGGTAGAGGTCGGGGTTGGGAAGTTGCTGTCGAAGGAACTTTGGTGGGTTGCTGCGGTGCATCTTATAGACGTTACTCACGGCTGCTGCTGTAGTTTAGCTCACTGGTCTAAATCGCTGGCTTTTAAAGCAGGCCAGCAGCACGGTTCGATTCCCGTACCAGCCTCCCCGGACAGGCGCCGGAATGTGGCGACTAGGGGCTTTTCACAGTAACTTCATTGAAGCCCACTCGTGACAATAAGCGATTTTCACTTTCATTTCATTTTCAGTGGTGGAGGGAGTGAATATTGAAGGTGGTGGATGGGGTGCCAGTCAAGCGGGGCTGCTTTGTCCTGGATGGTGTCGAGCTTCTTGAGTGTCGTTGGAGCTGCGCTCATCCAGGCAAGTGGAGAGTCCACCACACTCCTGACTAGTGTGCGCGTGTAGTCACCGCACACTGAAGGCCTACACTGTGCAGAGCCCTGCCCCACGGGTTCAGTCATGGGGCGTTCAGAGATCCACTTCAAAACTGTAACTCTGGCCCATATTTAAAATTCCCCTTATGTTCAAGTCCCTTCACTTTTTTTTTAAATGTTAGAATACCCAATTAATATTTCCCAATTAAGGGGCAATTTAGAGTGGCCAATCCACCTACCCTGCACATCTTTGGGTTGTGGGGGCGAAACCCACGCAGACACGGGGAGAATGTGCAAACTCCACACGGACAGTGACCCAGAGCCGGGATCGAACCTGGGACCTCGGCACCGTGAGGCAGCAGGGCTAACCCACTGCGTCACCGTGCCGCCCTTCGAGTCCGTCCATGGCCTTGTCCATCACTAGCTCCGTAAATTCCTTTTGGATTAGCAAATGTGGGAGGCACGGTAGCACAGTGGTTAGCACCGTTGCTTCACAGCGCCAAGGTCCCAGGTTCGATTCCCGGCTTGGGTCACTGAGAAAAACGTCAATCCTAAGACCTAGAATTTCTTCCCGCAGCCTCTCCAATTCACGCTTTGCCGTTAAGAACGGCAACCTATATTTATGCAGCACCTTTAATGAAATTAGAAATCCCGAGGAGCGATATTAAACAAAATATGACGCTGAAATACATAAGGTGATATCAGGTCAGATGCCCAAAGGCTTGGGCCAAAGTGGTAGGTTTGAAGGAGAGCCTTAGGGGGAAAGAGGGGGGAGATTCAGGGAGGGAATTCACGAGCTTGGAGCCGCAGGCAGCTGAGGGCAGGGCCGCTAACGGTGGAGCGGCATTGTGGGATGTTCAGGAGGCCAGGATTAGTGGAGCGCAGAGGTCTCGGAGGACGGGAGGAGGTAAAGGTAGGGCAAAGGTGAGCCCTCTCCTATTGGGCCTCAGCGTCGAATGTCGTTGTGTGAAAAACCTTGGCCGTTTTACTGTATTGAAGGTGCTACAAAAAATGCACATGTTTAATTTTTACCCCCGCCCCAATCTATTTTGGTCGTTACTGTTTCACAAGAACCTTTTCGGGGATCTTCGTGGGCTCCAGTCGCCGTGTGTTAATCGCTATTGATGAAGTCCTGTTTCGCGAGAGCAACTCGGGAAAGTGAAAGTTTAGTTTGACTGAATTAAAGATGAATTATTATTCTGCTGGACTTTCTGTATCCTTGCACAACCGGTAATCGTAAATCCTGTCCCATTCCAGGACAGACTATCACCCTCATCCAATGTGTAGTCCAAACTACACACCTCTCAGTAACATAGAACATTACAGCGCAGTACAGGCCCTTCGGCCCACGATGTTACGCCGTCCTGTGAAACCAAAGTAGCGGAGGGATTGCCAAATGCGCCTGCCTTCCTAAAAGCTCGCACATTCAAACATTTTGTTCGGTCATTTCCAAAGCATTCGTTACTTGTTCCCCTTTCTGCTAAGACAGTGGCAAAGTCTTAATTCCTTTTGGGATTATCGATGACGCTGGCCCCAGTTATTTGCTCTTCCACCGTCTCAGACAGACATTAATCAAAGGAGGCATTAATCCCACTGGAGCAGAAGAAAGGTTGTGCAGCGAGCTGAGACATCTAGCACAAGTCACTCCATCGTCAGGGGAGAGAGAGGGAGAGAGAGAGAGACACACAGAGGTAGAGACAGAGGCTGAGAGACAGACGCACAGACGGAGAGAGGGAGACAGGCACAAAGGTAGGCAGACAGACACAGAAGGACACAGACAGAATAATAGAGGCACAGAAATAGAGAGAAAAACAGAGAAATAGGGAGAGACAGATAGAGTTCGAGAGAGAGTGATAGACCGAGACTGAGAGAGAGAGAGAGACAGAGAGAGAGGGAGAGAGAGAGAGAGAGAGACACAGAGGTAGAGACAGACAGACGCACAGACGGAGAGAGGGAGACAGACACAAAGGTAGGCAAACAGACACAGAGGGACACAGACAGAATATTGGAAACACAGAAAGAGAGATAAACAGACACAGAGATAGGTCGAGGCAGACAGAGTTGGAAAGAGAGATAGACAGAGAGAGAGAGAGAGAGACACACACAGATAGGAATAGAGAGAGAGAAACAGGCACAGAGATAGAGACAGAGCCACACCAACAGCCAAGGCGAGAGACAGAAACACACGAAGCGAAACCACGTTAGAAAGGGAGACAGCGTGACAGATTTCTACATCGCCAGGGAGAGGGGGGAAAAGGAAACAGATTAAAAAAAGAGGAGTCACATGAGAGGCAGAGATATACAGAGTAAAGCAGAGAGGACAGAAATAGAGAGTCACACAAAGGCTGAAAGAGAGCAGACAGGAGACGGAGACAGCAGATCAGGACAGAGAGAGGTAATGTCAGATCCAGGCAAGGTCCTGGGCGAAAGGTAAAGTGCAACAAAGAGTGAAGGAGGAGGGGGAGTGGAAGGGGAGACTGAGGGACGAACCTGCTCAGATATAAACAGCGGCCAGGACTTAGACACCACTCAAGAACATTTCCGTGTCTAGCTCGGTGAGTGAAGTGTGTTTTAATCCCCTTCTGGTCATTAACACTTTCTGGTGTTGACCTGGGTCGACTGCCACGGGAGAGGCGAGAGAGACAGAGAGGGAGAGTGGCAAAACCCAGCCAGCAACATCTTTGCAGAGGACATGGACTGAGGTAAGATATACAGACAGCTGCTAAACCTTGTACAATCCTAATCTTCAATCCATCTCCCAACCTCTTGTAATCTTCTCATTTCATTTAATGTGCAGTGCGATTCATCCAATCCCTTTCTCTAAACCTTCTTTATCCTCTTTCTGTTAGCATCCCTTCTGTCCTCCTTGAACTTTTTTCCTCATGCGTTTTAGTTTATTGTCGTCATCTCTTTCCTTCGAGCTCTTTCTCTCCTTCTTTCCGTCTCGCGTTCTGTCTGTTCTCTTCACCTCCTCATCCATTTGACTCCCTCCTCCTGCCGATTTTCATTCCCGTCCCCCTCTTCCTTCCGCCCCTCCCAGCGTCGTACGTTTTCCTGGGCTCGGGTTTGTTTGGCACAGTGGTTAGCGCTGCTGCCTCACGGAGCCAGGGACCCGGGTTCGATACCCGGCCTCGGGCCACTGTCTGTGTGGAGTTCTCCCCGTGTTGTTCTCCAAACTCGCCTGGTACATTGGAACGTGGGATAGGAGTAGGCCATTCAGCCCCTCGGGCCTTCTCCGCAGTTTAACAAGATCCTGGTTGACCTTCTACCTCACCGACATCTCCCCGTATCCCTTGATTGTCACTGGAATCTCGAAATCTATCCAGCTCGTCTTCGAACATACTCAGTGACTGAATCTACCTCTCGGACAGAGGATTCAAAAGATTCGCCGGCCTCCGAGTGAAGAAATTCCCTCCTCACCTCAGTTCCGAAATGGGTAAATTCCTATTCCGTGCCCATGTGTGAGTGATGACGCTGTTGAGGAATATCAGGGGTAGGATTCTCTGACCCCCCCTCCCCCCCCCCCCGGGGGCCGGGTCGGAGAATTGCCGGGGGGGGGGGGGGGGCAATCCCGCCGCCACCGCCGGCTGCCGAATTCTCCGGCGCCGGTGTTTTGGCCCACGACGGGCCGAGCGGCCGCCCGTTTTCGGTCAGTCCCGCCGCCGGATGTTACACCAGGTATTTGCCAGCGGGACCTGGCTGCACGGGCGGCCTCCGGGGTCCTCAGGGAGGCGCGGGGGGTGGGGGGGGGGGGGGGATCTGGCCCCGGGAAGTGCCCCCACAGTGGCCTGGCCCATGATCAGGGCCCACCGATCCGCGAGTGGGCCTGTACCGTGGGGGCACTGTAGCGGTCCGCCATGGCCTGTGCAGAGACTAATTCCTCTGCGCCTGCGCGGGGATAACGCCAGCGTACGCTGGCGCTCCCGCGGATGCGCCAACTCGCGCCGGCCGGCGGAGGCCCTTCGGCGCCGGCCGGCGGGGTGCAAACCACTCCGGGGCGGGACTAGCCCCTGAAGGTGCCGAGGATCCCCCACCTTTGGGGCGGCCCGACGCCGGAGTGGGTCACGTCACTCCTCGGCGCCGGGACCCCCCGCCCTGCCGGGGAGGGGAGAATCCCGCCTCAGGTTTCGTAGGTTCCGGTATGGTGACCTGCCCTTCTTTAAGAATGACTCCCGGGGCGTTGCCGAGCTCGTCCCAATGAGGCCAAAATGGATTGTGGACATGGTGAATTGAATTTGCTCTTCCTTCAGTGATGCTTTTCCATAGTTTCTGTAGTTATGAGATGATTGAACATGGAACTCGGTACCACATGAAGGTGAATAGCTGAGACGTCATTCGGAAAGTATGTTACACGAGGAAGAAAGGAATAGGAGGATATGCTCATACAAAAGCAAATTACTGCGGTTGTTGGAGTCCGGAACATAAACAACAAATGCTGGAAAATCTCAGCAGATCTGACAACATCTAATAATAATAATAATCTTTATTCATGTCACGAGCACGGTGGTTAGCACTGTTGCCTCACAGCTCCAGGGTCCCAGGTTGGATTCCCAGCTTGGGTCACTGTCTGTGCGGAGTCTGCACGCTCTCCCCGTGTCTGCGTGGGTTTCCTCCGGGTGCTCCGGTTTCCTCCCACAAGCCCCGAAAGACATGCTGTTAGGTGAATTGGACATTCTGAATTCTCCCTCCGTGTACCCGAACAGGCGCCGGAGTGTGGCGACTAGGGGCTTTCCACAGTAACTTCATTGCGGTGTTAATGTCAGCCGACTTGTGACACTAATAAAGATTATTATTATTGAACCCAAGGCTTGACACAACCGAGAGTCGGTCGAGGCCACTTCGGAGGGCAGTCGGGAGCCAATCACATTGATGGGGGACTGGAGTCACACATGCCGGCCCAATAGGATAAGGTTGGACAAGGCCCTCCCCTAAAAGGGTATTTGTGAGCCGGTTGGGTTTCGAAATGAAACTTTTGGGAAGGCCAGACTGTTTTCTAACAAACTCAAGCTGTGTTGGTGGGATTTGGGATGTTGCAGAAGGCTCTTTGCGACTTTCTCTTTGCTTCCAGCAGGGTAGACTTGCCATCCGCTGGGAGAATCAGCCATGGAAAAAGTTAGCTTGAAGGAAGATGTAGAGCAACTTCCCGTTCAGGTAAGCATCATCGGACACCTTGCTTTACCTGCTCCGTTTTCACTCCCTCCTTCCCTGTGACCCCCGATGGGTCCAATCAGGCGATACCTCAATTTATTAATTCTCATCCTCTTTTCAAAACCCTTTGTAGCCCCAATCCCTGCCTACCTTCGTATCCTCCTCCAGCCCGATAACCCTCTGAGGTCTCTGCGCTCCTCCAATTCTGGCCTTTTGCACAGGTCCAATTTCTATCACACCACCGTCGGCCTCTCGCTGCCCAGGCCCCAAGCTCTGGAACTTCCTCCTTGAGCCTCTCCCCGTGTCTTCCTCTGCCCCTTTCAAGATCCTTCTTGAATCCGGCAGCTTTGACAAAAGTCCCTCTTCTCCCTTGCCTTCGGCTGCACCTTTCAAACCCATGCCCCCCCCCCCCCCTGCCAGCTCTGAGATCAAAGGGGCAGGCGACGCAGGGCAGCGCCACCAGGGTGCCCCTCCGAGCCTCTCACTATCCTGACTTGGGGGCATATCGCCCGTTCCTTCACTGTCAAAATCCTGGAACTCCCTCCCTACCAGCATGGTGGGGGCACCTGCACCACGCGGACTGCGGAGGCTCAAGAAGGCGGCTCACCACCACCTTCTCAAGGGGGAATTAGGGATGGT
>NC_052172.1:17038690-17088869 GCF_902713615.1 Scyliorhinus canicula
GGGCGAGGGGGGGGGAGGGGGGGAGGGCGAGGGGGGGAGGGGGGAGGGCGAGGGGGAGGAGGGCGAGGGGGGGAGAGGGTGAGGGGGGCGAGGGGGGGGAGGGCGAGGGGGGGGGGGGGGGAGGGCGAGGGGGGGAGGGCGAGGGGGGGAGGGGCGGGCAGAGGGGTTTAGGGAGGGAATTCCAGAGTCTGGGCCCCAGGCAGCTAAAAGGATTGGCTACTGACGGCGATTTAAGATCGGGAAGGCTCAAAGAGCCAGGGTTGGAGGAGGGCGGACAACTCGGAGGGTTGTGGGGTGTATCGGGGAGGGGGGGGGAGGTTACAGAGTTAGGGTGGGGAGGTTACAGAGTTAGGGTGGGTGGGGGGGGGGGGGGGGGTGGAGGTTATGGAGGGAACCGAATGTAGGTCCACAACGCTCCCTCTGACACTCTCTTCCAAGCAGAACAGCCGAGCCAGAAACCTGAGGCCGCGTTACTATGGCAACGCGCTCATCATTTTTTTGTTCTGTGTGGTTCTTTCCCCAGGCGATGAAGAAACCGAGGAGGGAACAGCTGAGGCAGAGAGCGATGACGGAACTAGGCCGGCGACCCTGCCCCGTGACTGTCAGGAAGCTGGGAGGCAGAACTGAGGACCCTCCAACCGCGTCCCGCTTCCAACGTTGACACAAGCTTTGTAAAGGAAGCGGTCCCCGAAATGAAGGACCAAAATCAGGATCCCAAACCCTCTCCCTGCCCCCCCCCCAAAACAAAACGATTCAGACGACCTGTGTCGAAGGGTACGCCCACGCTATGCCGACCCCTGCTGCTTTGAGTGCCACCCTGTCGACTCAGCCAATTGGCCCTTGGCTCAAGGCCCTGCTGCCGAATCTGACAGAGAAGCCCAGCCCCAGAGGGAGGTGCCGAACCGAGGGAGGTGCCGAGTGTCGAATGCAATCTGCCTGTTCAGGTGGATCTTAAAGAACCTGGTGGTGGGATCGCTGACGGTCTCGGAAGACGGAGCAGTGCAGAAGGAGGCCATTCGGCCCATCGGCCGGAGAAAGGGCTATTCAATTGCTTTCACGGGCCCGGCTCTTCCTCCATGACTCTCAATTCTTTTCCTTTCATTTATTTATCGGCTCTTCACGGACGTCGGATCTTCCGGTTGCGCCAACAGAATATCGGCCGTATTATAATTTTGACTTATCATCATAGAATTTACAGTGCAGAAGGAGGCCATTCGGCCCATCGAGTCTGCACCGGCTCCTGGAAAGAGCACCCTACCCAAGATCAACACTTCCACTCTATCCCCATAACCCAGTAACCCCACCCAACACTAAGGGCAATTTATCACGGCCAATCCACCTAACCTGCACATCTTTGGACTGTGGGAGGAAACCGGAGCTCCCGGAGGAAACCCACGCACACACGGGGAGGATGTGCAGACTCCGCACAGACAGTGACCCAAGCCGGGAATCGAACCTGGGACCCTGGAGCTGTGAAGCAACTGCGCTATCTACAATGCTTCCCCCGTGTGAGCTCTGGTTGTTTTCAATCACCCGCCTGAACATTTGACTCTGTTTCTCCCTCCACCTGGCACGCCGTGAGGGTTTCCTGCGTTTTGATCCAGCTGTTTACCCCCCCCCCCCCCACGCCAACCTCGTGGTTAACGCCTCGATTAAATCCCCTCTTAGCCTCCTCTGCTCCGGGGAGCTACAATCCCAGCATTCCCCACACTATCTCCACATCACTGAGGTGCGTCAGCCCTGTTGTTGCCATCCCAGTAAACCCCCCCCCCCCCCCCCCCCACCCGCCGCACCCTCTCCTGACCTTCTTGTGGTACCCAGAATTATCCGCAATTCCTGGCCGCCATTTCGGCCCTCAGGAGACACCAGATGGACCTCATTTCCTCACAGGAAGTCGTGAGACTGCGTCCAAAATGGACGTGTTTTCTATTCTTCCACGGGAGTGGCCGTCGCTGGACTGGGCCCAGCGTCTGTTGCCCATCCCTAAATACCCCTTGGAACTGAGTGTCTCGCTTAACGGCCCATTTCAGGGGGATAGTGAAGAGTCAACCCCATTTGCTGTGGGGTCTGGAGTCACGTGTAGGCCAGACCGGGTAAGGACGGCAGATTTCCCTCCCTAAAGGGGGTCATTAGTGAACCAGATGGGGTTTTTACAACAATCGATGATGGTTGTCACGGTCGCCACGACTGAGACCAGCTTCAATCCCAGCTTTTATTCATTGAATTTGAATTCCACCAGCTGCCGGGGTGGGATTTGAACCCGTGTCCCCCAGTGTCTCAGTCACTAGTCCAGTGACATTACCAGTTCACCACCATCTCCCGGGTTGTTGTGCTCCTGTCTATAACAGCAGTAGTTGTGATTTGTTGTGTGAGAGGTGTTATTGGTGGTTTTGGGGTGATGCGAGTGGGTACGATATTACAGCCAGTGCTCCCAGTTACTCTCCTGGCCAGTTTGAATCTTGTTACCAAAGGTTTTGACGATGCCGACGTAAGGAACTGGTTTTAGCAAGAAAAAGGTGTCCCCTTTTATTCAGGGGGAGCACTTTGGTAATCAAAAGTGCTGGAAAGATGGCCGACGGGTAGTCAGTTAAGATAGCCGATGAGTGGTCAGTCAAGTTGGCCAATGTGTGGTCAGTCAAGATGTCTGATGGGTGGTCAGTCAAACTGGCCAATGAGCGGTCAGTCAAAATGGTGATCGGTGGTCAGTCAAGATGGCTGACGGGTGGTCAGTGAAACTGGCCAATGATCAGTCAGTCAAAATAGTGATGGGGGTCAGTCAAGATGGCCGATGCATGGTCAGTCAGACTGGCCAATGAGCGGTCAGTCAAAATGGTTGATGGGCGGTCAGTCAAGATGGCCGATGCATGGTCAGTCAAAATGGCTGATAGATGGTCAGTCAAGATGGCCATTGGGCAGTCAGTCAGTATGGTTGATGGGTGATCAGTCAATATGGTCAATAACTGGTCAATCAAAATGGTTGATGGGTGATCAGTCAATATGGTCAATAGCTGGTCAATCAAAATGGTTGATGGGTGGACAGTCACGATAGCTGATGGTGGTCAGTCAAACTGGCCAATGTGCGGTCAATCAAGATGGCTGATGAGCGGTCAGTCAAGATTGTCAGGAGGAGACATCACAGTTGTACAAGCTGAATTAAGTTAGTTGCTAACGTGAAACGTTTCAGATTACTAAACCATACAGTTATATTTTATACTGTATCAGGGCTAGTAAATGAACTGAATTCTCATTGTACGGAATCCCTATGAACCCAAACCCCTTCCCATTAATTCCCATTGTACAAATTCCCATTAAACCCAAACCCCTTCCCATTCATTCCCATTGTAAGGAATCCCAATAGATCCAAACCCCTTCCTGTTCATTCCCATTGTACACAATTCCAATGGATCAAACACACTCATTCACTTCCATTGTATATAATCCCAATGGATTCAAAGTCCTTCCCATTCATTTCCATTTTACGTAATCCCAATGGAACCAAAGCCCTTCCCATTCTATGGAGTCCCAATGGATCCAACCTTTTCCCATTCATACCCATGGCACACAAACCCAATGGGTCAAACACCTTCCCGTTCACTCTCATTCTACAGAATCTTAATGGATCAAATTGCTTCTTAGTCAATCCCGCTGTACACAATCCCAATGGATAATACCCCTTTCCATTCCCTGTCATTGTATAGAATTCCAATGGACCAAGCCATTTTCTGATTATTCCCACTGTATAGAATTCTGATTTACAATGAGCTAATATCAGACGGTGCGCACACTATACCTTGATCAATAAATTCATGTTTCTATATTCATGGTCTGTACACTGTACCTTGATCAATAAATTCAGAGACCAAGCTTTCAGATTCCCAGGCGATTCCAGTAACAAGTTGTTAATTGAAGTGAATCTACCGTGTTGTATAGAATGACGGAAAAGGGATCATTCCAGAGACATCCAACAGGAAGATTGCAGAACATTGCTTATTATCATGTTCCATGCACTGAAGAGAATGCCCTCTCAAACCAGGTCCTCCCAGTCCAGGTCCTCCCAGTCCAGGTCCTCCCAGTTCAGGTCCTCCCAGACCAGGTCCTCGAAGTCCAGATCCTCCCAAACGAGGTCCACCCAGACCAGGTCCTCCCAGACAATGTCCTCCCAAACTAGGTCCTCCCAGGCCAGGACCTCCAGACCAGGTCCTCCAAACCTGGTCCTCCCAGACCAGGTCCTCCCAGATCTGATCCTCCCAGACCTGGTCCTCCAAGTCCAGGACCTCTCAGATCAGGTCCTCCCAGACCAGGTCCTCCCAGATCTGATCTTCCCAGACCTGGTCCTCCAAACCTGGTCCTCCCAGACCTAGTCCTCCCAGACCTGGTTCACCAAGTCCAGGACCTCCCAGACATGGTCCTCCCAGACCAGGTCCTCCCAGATCTGATCCTCCCAGACCTGGTCCTCCCAGACCTGGTTCATCAAGTCCAGGACCTCCCAGACATGGACCTCCCAGATCAGGTCCTCCAAGTCTTCCAAGATCAGGTCATACCATGAGATCCCCCACACTCAATGACTCCCAGTCGCCAGTATGTTTACGCCAGGGAAGGATAGGGCTCGCACTCACACACTCACACACATGTGCTCACACACACATGCACTCGCACACACACACATACACATGCGCTCACACACGTGCTCAAACACACATGCGCTCACACATGCACACGCACTCACACACACACACAAACATGCACACTCACACACACATCCACTCGCACACATACACACACACACTCACATGCATTCACACACACACACTCACATGCATTCACACACTCACAAACGCATACACACACACACTCACATGCATTCACACACACACACTCACATGCATTCACACACACACACACTCACAAACGCATACACACACACACTCACATGCACACGCATATATTCACACTCATCCACTTACACTCACATACACACACACACACACACTCATACAACCTCACATTCACATGCTCACACATACATACACACACACTAATCCACATACTCTCTACTCTCTCACACACATTTACTCACACACACGCCCTCACACACATACACACACTCGCAAACTCATACTGTCTCACACACACACTCTCTCACACACACACACATACACACTCACATTCTCATACTGTCACACACACACTCACACACATACACATTCACATTCTCATACTGTCACACACACCCTCACACACATACACACTCACATTCTCATACTGTCACACACACACTCACACACATACACACTCACATTCTCATACTGTCACACACACACTCTCACACACACACTCACACACATACATACTCACATTCTCATACTGTCACACACACCCTCGCACACATACACACACTCACACACACACACACACACTCACATTCTCATACTGTCACACACACCCTCGCACACATACACACACTCACACACATACACACTCACATTCTCATACTGTCACACACACACTCTCTCACACACACACTCACACACACTCTCTCACACACTCACACACATACACACTCACAAACTCATACTGTCTCACACACACACTCTCTCACACACACACTCACACTCAGGCACATATGCTCATACACCCTCACATGCTCACGCATAAACACACATCTGCGCACTCACATTTAAATGCATACACACACACACGTGCATTCACACAAATACATAGGCACAACACATCCACATATACACATATGAAAATAGTGATACACACAAATGCAACAGACATATAAATGCGCCCTAACACACGCACATTCACCCACACATTCACAGACTAATATACCCACACACACAACACATACAACATAGATACATTTAAGCAGGGACACATATATACACACAAACACACTAGCACATTCACACTAACACATGTACACACACAAAAACACAGACGCACACACACACATGTATGGACACACATATACACAAACAATAATGCATTAACATGCACACACGCACAATAACACACGCACACACATGTACACTGTGAAATGACGATGCAGTGGCAGTTCGTGATCAGGACATTAGTGTGAAACACTTTAAGAGATGCTTGAACCAATTCTATTTCTAATGCAAAGTATCTCTTAAATCGTGAGTATGTCTGAGTGTAACCCGTAATTATTCTGCTTGCTTGAAACAGAGTTGCCATGGCAACTTTGGCCGGCTCATCAAAGGCACTTGTTAAAATCTCGGAATGTTAAACGAGTTGCAGGATGGAAGGAATGGAGGCTGTCCTATTAAACGCTGAACCTTTTCAACACCCATTTTAAACTCCTTTTTTTTTTGTTCTCTGGCGGGAGCAAGGGGAGAAGGATGGGAGGTTTATGGGGCGACCAGGGGGATTTTCACAGTAACTTCATTGCAGTTTTAACGTAAGCCGACTTGCGATGATAATAAAGGTTATTATAGTCCCCATCCCCTGTGAGAGTCAGGGATTGGCGCTCGTTCGAGTGTGATGACACCCCCCCTCTCCTCCCCACGGACGGATCGGGCACCTGGGCCACTGTCGGCGCGCGCAGGAGGGGGGAATGGCTCACTCCGGGATTCCGAGCCTGCAGTTTGAGCTGACTGTCCACCAGAGGGCAGAGCTTCCACTGAGATGCCTCGAGCGCCGCCCGGTTCAGAGTGATTGTCAAGCCCCCTGTGAAATCCGGGAGGATGGAGGTGAGTTCAGACGACCCCCTCCGACGGCTGCCGAACGCTCCTTCCTGAGGGACCATCTCCCCGATTATTACCCAGAGACGGAAGGCAGCCCCCCCCTCCCCCCCCCATCCCCGAGATCACACTCAGAGCATTAACACAAAACAAGATCCCAGCCAGGTTTCTTTTTAATAAACATTTTATTGAGGTATTTTTGGTATCGTAACAACAACAAAATAAACAATATCATGAAACCATGAACATAGTGCAAATGCGGGTGAACCCTAACATTGACCCTCTCAAGGCGAACTTGATTTTCTCCAAACAGAGAAAGCTAGCCATGTCCGATAGCCAGGTCTCCGACTTCGGGGGCTTTGAGTCCCTCCAAGCTAATAGTATCCGTCTCCGGGCTACCAGGGAAGCAAAGGCCAGAACGTCTGCCTCTTTCTCTTCCTGGATTCCCGGGTCTTCCGACACCCCGGAAATCGCCACCTCTGGACTCAGCGCCACCCTTGTTTTTAACACCGTGGACCTGACATCTGCAAACCCCTCGCCAAAATCCCCCAAGCTTCGGACATGCCCAGAGCATGTGGACATGGTTCGCTGGTCCTCCCACACATTTTGCACACCTGTCCTCCACCCCAAAGAATCTGCTCATCCGGGCCACTGTCCTGTCAGCCCAGTGAACGACCTTGAATTGTATCAGGCTGAGCCTGGCACATGTTGTGGATGCATTGATGCATTGACTACTCAACGCGTCCGCCCAGAGACCATCCTCTACTCCCAGCTCCTCCTCCCACTTGTGCTTCAGCTCCTCGGTCTGCGTCTCCTCTGACCCCATAAGCTCCTTGTAAATGTCCGAGACGCTCCCTTCTCCTACCCACCCTCTGGAAACTACCCTGTCCTGAATCCCCCTTAGCGGTAGGAGTGGGAAGGTTGACACCTGTTTACGTAGGAAGTCCCGCACCTGCAGATACCTGAATTTGTTTCCCCTCGCCAACCCAAATTCCTCCTCCAGCGCCCGCAGATTTGGAAAGCTCCCCTCTATAAACCTATCCCCCATCCTCTCAATCCCTGCTCCCCACCATATCCGGAATCCCCCATCCATACTTCCCGGGGCAAACCGGTGATTATTACAGATTGGGGATCAGACCGATGCTCCCTCTGCTCCCACATGTCTCCTCCATTGCCCCCAGACTCCCAGGGCCACCCCCACCACGGGGCTGGGAGTACCGTGCCGGCAGGAACGGCAGAGGCGCAGTAACCAACGCCCCAAACTGGTGCCCTTGCATGAAGCCGCCTCCATACGCTCCCATGCTGACCCCCCCCCCCACCACCCACTTCCTGATCATGGCTATATTCGCCGCCCAATAATAGTTGCTAAAATTTGGCAGCGCCAGCCCGCCCTCTCCCCGACTCCGCTCAAGCATTACCTTACTTACCCGCGGGGTCTTGCCCGTCCAGACGAAGCCCGTGATCACTCTGTTAACCCGTTTAAAAAAGGACTGTGGAATAAAGATGGGGAGACACCTAAATACAAATAGGAATCTCGGGGGCTGGTTTAGCATACTGGGCTAAATCGCTGGCTTTGAAAGCAGACCAAGACAGGCCAGCAGCACGGTTCAATTCCCGTACCAGCCTCCCCGAACAGGCGCCGGAATGTGGCGACTAGGGGCTTTTCACAGTAACTTCATTGAAGTCTACTTGTGACAATAAGCAATTTTCATTTCATTTTTCATTTCACCTTCACCTTCTGCACCCTCCCAGCTAATGACAACGGGAGCCCGTCCCATCTCCGAAAATCGTCCTTCATTTGGTCTACTAGTCGGGCCAGATTTAATTTATGCAGCCGGTCCCATTCCCGCGCCACTTGGATGCCTCGGTACCTAAAGCTTCTCCCAGCCAGGTTTAGGAACAGGAGGAGACCATTCATCCCCTCGGATGTAGACTGTGGCTGGCCCGCCTCGGCCCCGCATCCTCCACCCCGCTCACCCAACGGAAAACCCAGCGATCTGAATCCAGACAGTCTCAGGTGATGCCACTCCAGCCAAATAGCTTGTTTTTCTGGACGAGATGGAGGGTGGGAGTGAGTCCCAATTTCCACAGCCCCCCCCCCCTTCCCCTTTATATTAGAACCTTGCTGAAAATGGAGATGTGTTGTCGAAGTTTTTCATCTTGTACTCAGCAGGACGAGGACATCAGGACAAACAAAAGAATATCAAATTTCAGACCATCACTGGCAACTCAGCCTACAGGAGCTGATTGGTTGGCAAGTTCACTCTTATTGGCTGAGGCGTTGCCATGGAGAAGTCAACGGGGAGCTCCTAGGTAATTCAAACAAAGACTCACGGCTTGAGCAGATTATTTTTCTATAGGTCTTCCCAAATCGCCCTTCCCAAATCCGTGATCTCTTCCGCCCCGCGCAGTGTTTTTAAACTTTTTTTCCGGGGACACATTTTTACCAACCGGCTGACCTTCGCGACCCACGCCGGCTGACCTTCGCGACCCACGCCGGCCGACCTTCGCGACCCACGCCGGCCGACCTTCGCGACCCACGCTGGCCGACCTTCACGACCCACGCCGGCCGACCTTCGCGGCCCACGCCGGCCGACCTTCGCGACCCACGCCGGCCGACCTTCGCGACCCACGCCGGCCGACCTTCGCGACCCACGCTGGCTGACCTTCGCGACCCACCCCGGCTGACCTTCGCGACCCACCCCGGCCGACCTTCGCGACCCACGCCGGCCGACCTTCGTGACCCACCCCGGCCGACCTTCGCGGCCCACGCCGACCGACCTTCGCGACCCACGCCGGCCGACCTTCGCGACCCACGCCGGCCGACCTTCGCGACCCAACCCAGCCGACCTTCGCGGCCCAAGCCGGCCGACCTTCGCGACCCAACCCGGCCGACCTTCGCGACCCACGCTGGCCGACCTTTGCGACCCACGCTGGCCGACCTTTGCGACCCACCATTTCCTCTTACCTTCTTTGTTGCTGACAAAAATGGAGGAAATGGTTTTGGGTCCCTTTGGCCCCCCGAGCTTGAAAAAAAAAACGCTGCGACCATATAAAAAACAAATGCCGCACTGTGCATGCCTTCTTCATCACCCTGGCCACCTGCGACCGACTCCACCTTCAAGGAGCTATGAACCTGTACCCCTCGGTCTCTATGTTCTGTAACTCTCCCCAACTCCCTACCATTAACTGAGTAGGTCCTGCCCTGATTTGATCTGCCTAATCCCATTTTGCCAGCACGTGGCCCAGAGCCTTGAATGGTTATGATCGGGCACGCATGCGCAGTGCGGCCAAATTATTTTCATCTGTTCCTGGCCATTTTGAAGGCCGCTCGCAGCCAGCTTTATTAAAAGCCGGCTGTTGAAATGAAAATGAAATGAAAATCGCTTATTGTCATGAGTAGGCTTCAAATGAAGTTACTGTGAAAAGCCCCTAGTCGCCACATTCCGGTGCCTGTTCGGGGAGGCTGGTACGGGACCGCGCGGATTTGCGCGATCGGAAGAGACGCGACGGGACGGCTCCGCGGACCCCACCCGACACCCGCCCGCGGGTCGCGCCCCTGGGTTTGACAATGCCCGGCCTAGAGGGACAAGGGGCAGCAGATACCTGGGAACCCCACCACCTGGAGGTTCCCCTCCAAACCACTCACCACCCTGACTTAACATAGAACATAGAACAGTACAGCACAGAACAGGCCCTTCGGCCCTCGATGTTGTGCCGAGCTTTGTCCGAAACCAAGATCAAGCTATCCCACTCCCTGGCATTCTGGTGTGCTCCGTGTGCCTATCCAATAACCGCTTGAAAGTTCCTAAAGTGTCCGACTCCACTATCACAGCAGGCAGTCCATTCCACACCCTAACCACTCTCTGAGTAAAGAACCTACCTCGGACATCCCTCCTATATCTCCCACCCCGAATCTTATAGTTCTGCCCCCTTGTAACAGCTACATCCACCCGACGAAATAGTCTCTGAACGTCCACTCTATCTACCCCCCTCATCATCTTATAAACCTCTATTAAGTCGCCTCTCATCCTCCTCCACTCCAAACTTGGAAATCTATCGGCTGTTCCTTCACTGTCGCTGGGTCAAAATTCTTGGGGCTCCCTCCCTAACAGCACAGTGGATGTACCTACACCACAGGGACTGTGGCGGGTTCAAGAAGGCAGCTCACCCACCACCTTCTCAAGGGGCAATTAGGAATGGGAAATAAACACTGGGCGAAGCCCGCATCCAAAGATTGAGTTTTAAGGATTAAATGAAGAAGACTACAAGAGGAATGGGGATAGATGAAGAGCTAGTTAAAAGAACAGAAGAATCAAGGTGGAAATGAAGGTGGAGGAGATCCGGGGAGAGTGAAATTGAGAAGAGAAATGAAAGGAAGAATCGAGAGAGAAACTGGAAAAATTGAGCTTTGACAAGGTCCCTCGTGGGAGATTTATAAAGAAGATAAATGCACACGGAAACCGGGTAACTTGATAAGGTGGATTCAGAATTGGTTTATCTGTAGGAGACAGAGGGTGATGACAGACGGCTGCTTTAGTGACTGGAAGCCAGTGTCCAGTGATGTACCACAGGGATCTGTGCTGGGCCCCCTATTATTCGTCATTTATATTCACGACTTAGATGATGGGGGGGTTAGGATCAGTAAGTTTGTGGATGACTCAAAGATTGGCCGGGTGGTTAACAGTGATGTTGAGCGTCCTGGGCTACAGGAAGTTATGGACAGGATGGTCAAATGGGCGGATAAGTGACAGATGGAATTTAACCCTGAAAAGTGTGAGGTGATCCACTTTGGAAGGAGCAATTTGACACGGAAATATTCAATGAATGGCACCATAGAACATAGAACATAGAACAGTACAGCACAGAACAGGCCCTTCGGCCCTCGATGTTGTGCCGAGCAATGATCACCCTACTTAAACCCACGTAACCCGTATACCCGTAACCCAACAATCCCCCCATTAACCTTACACTACGGGCAATTTAGCATGGCCAATCCACCTAACCCGCACATCTTTGGACTGTGGGAGGAAACCGGAGCACCCGGAGGAAACCCACACACACACGGGGAGGACGTGCAGACTCCACACAGACAGTGACCCAGCCGGGAATCGAACCTGGGACCCTGGAGCTGTGAAGCATTGATGCTAACCACCATGCTACCGTGAGGCACCACACTGGGAAGTTCCGAAAGAACAAAGAGACCTTGGTGTGTTTGCCCACAGATCTCTCAAGACCTGGGGGGGGGGGGGGGGGGGTGCAGTTCTGGTCGCCACACCATCGCAAGGATGTGATTGCGCTGGAGGGGGAACAGAGGGGATTCACCAGGATGTTGCCTGGGATGGAGCGTTTCAGTTATGAAGAGAGGTTGGATGGGCCTGGGTTGTTTTCGCTGGAGCAGAGAAGACTGAGGGGCGGCCTGATCGAGGTGGAGAAGATTATGAGGGGCAAGGACAGGGTGGATAGGGAGCAGCTGTTCCCCTTAGTTGACGGGTCAGTTACGAGGGGGGACACAAGTTCAAGGTGAGGGGCGGGAGGTTCAGGGGGGATTTGAGGAAAAGTTTGTTTTACCCAGAGGGTGGTGAGGGTCTGGAACGCACGGCCTGGGAGGGGGGGTAGAGGTGGGTTACCTCACATCCTTTTTAAAAAGTACCTGGATGAGCATTTGGCAACGTCTTAACGTTCAAGGCTATGGGCCAAGTGTTGGCAAACGGGATTAGGTAGATCAAATCAGGGCAGGACCTACTCAGTTGATGGTAGGGAGTTGGGGAAGTGTTACAGAACAAAGAAATCTCGGGGTACAGGTTCATAGCTCCTTGAAGGTGGAGTGGCAGGTGGACAGGGATGGAGAAGTAGGCATTCAGCATGCTGGGTTTTATTGGTCAGAATATTGAATACAGGAGTTGGGACGTCTTGTACAAGACCACACATGGCACACTGCCTTCAGTTCTGGTCACCCTATTATAGGAAGGATATTAAGAACAAAGAAGAACAAAGAACAGTACAGCACAGGAACAGGCCCTTCGGCCCTCCAAGCCCATGCCGACCATGCTGCCCGTCTAAACTAAAATCTTCTACACTTCCTGGGTCCGTATCCCTCTATTAAAGAACAAAGAAAAGTACGAAAGTATTGTTAAACTAGAAAGAGTGGAGAAGAGATTTACGAGGCTGCTACCAGGACTTGATAGTCTGTGTTAGAAGGAGAGGCCGGATGGGCTGGGACTTTTCCCCCTGGAGCGGAGGAGGCTTAGGGGTGATCTAATAGAGTTCTAGAAAATAATGAGGAGCATAGGTAAGGGAGATAGTCAACATCTTTTCCCAAAGGTAGAGGAGTCTAGAACTGGAGGGCAGAGGTTTAAGGTGAGAGGGGAGAGATACAAAAGAGACCAGAGAGGAAATGTCTTCACACAGAGGGTGGTCAGTGTCTAGAACGGGCTGCCATAGAGAGACGGGTACGATTTTGTCCTTTATAAAGCAGTTAAGGCGGTTACATGGGCAGGGTGGGTATAGAGGGATATGGGCCAAATGCGGGCAAGTGGGACCAGCTTAGTGATAGAAACTGGGCAGCATGGACCAGCTGGGCCGAATGGCCTGTTTCCATGCTGTATGACTCTAGCTGGGCAGGCCAGGTGGTTTTTCCCGTGTCGGTGCAGACTGGATTGGCCGAAGGCAGCACGGTAGCATTGTGGATAGCACAATCGCTTCACAGCTCCAGGGTCCCAGGTTCGATTCCCGGCTGGGTCACTGTCTGTGTGGAGTCTGCACATCCTCCCCGTGTCTGCGTGGGTTTCCTCCGGGTGCTCCGGTTTCCTCCCACAGTCCAAAGATGTTCAGGTTAGGGTGGATTGGCCGTGATAAATTGCCCTTAGTGTCCAAGATTGCCCTTAGTGTTGGGTGGGGTTACTGGGTTATGGGGATGGGGTGAAGGTGTTGACCTTGGGTAGGGTGCTCTTTCCAAGAGCCGGGGCAGACTCGATGGGCTGAATGGCCTCCTTCTGCACTGTAAATTCTATCTATGATAAGAGTGTGGCTCTGAGAGAGAAATTGGAAGAAGAATCGAGAGAGAGGCGGGGGAAGGAGGCATTTGAGAGGCAAAGAAAGGCAGAAGTAAGAGAAATCTAAAGAGCGCAGGGAGGAAATGGTGGCAAGCAGGGGGTTTACAGGATGGGCGAGGGGGGAATTTAGCTTGGAGCAGAACAGCTCCCTTTAACAGCATGACGACGTCACGGGCTGAAACAACAGTCCAACGCAAGCACAATCCTGTGAGTGTCTGTTTATTTGGAAATGGTCCAAACATACACAAACTGTCTGCAAGACAGATCACTGGGGTGGTTCCACGTGTGGGAACCTCTGCAGAATCCAGATTGCTCCACACTCCAGGATACTGACTCTCTGGCCTCTCTGCAACTCACTCGCAGGCAAACATCCAACCAAGCTGCCTCTGATCCCCTCCACCTCTGCGCTCTCCAAACCAGGTAAAGAAAAGTTGTCTTCTGGCTGCCACCTTTCTCCCGGGGAAACTCTCTCGGAAATTTAAATAATAACCTTCCCATTCCCCAGTCGATTGCGAGAGCTCACGGAATTAGTTTGAATTGGGGGGGGCTGTCGGTTTGTTTTAGCTTTCTGCTCCGTCCAGATAGCACAGTGCTTCCTTTAAGATAATTACAGAACGAGGAAATGTCATTCATTCGCCTCGAAACTGATCGAAGCATCTACTACTCACGGAAACACCCCAGACTTGCCCTTACCTTTTGCTTCTTCTGCTTGCTTTCTGTGTCAGGGCTAGTTGCCCTGAGGTCAATCCTAAATTTAAGGAACATGCTGCTCTTAGTTCCCCCTCCTTCTGTAAGGTCAGACGCATCCTTACAGAAACATTCCCTCCCTCATCTCCTGCCTCTGACTGATGGGAGCTGCGTTGCCCTGCCTCCAGTCACATCCCCTGGGTCTCCCGTGACAGCAGCAGAGCTCAGCGCTCAAGGGAGGGCTGTTGGATCGTAACTAAACGCAGCGCAGCGGTTAGCTCTGCTGCCTCACGGCGCCAGGGTGCCGGGTTCGATTTCCGGCTTGGGTCACTGTCTGTGCGGAGTCTGCACGTTCTCCCCCGTGTCTGCGTGGGTTTCCTCCGGGTGCTCCGGTTTCCTCCCACAGTCCAAAGACGTGCAGGTTAGGTGGATTGGCCGTGATAAATTGCCCCTTAGTGTCCAACGATGTGCAGGTTGGGTGGGGTTGCGTGGATAGGGCGGGGGAGTGGGCTTAAGTAGGGTGCTCTTTCCGAGGGTTGATGCTGGTGCGATGGGCCAAACGGCCTCCTTCTGCACTGTTGGGGTTTTACGGAGATATTGCAAATGCTGGGAATGTGAAGGAAATCCGAAAACGTTGGATAAACCCGGCAGGTAGGGGGGGGGGTATCTGTGGAGGGAAAAGCAGAGTTAACGTTTCGAGTGCAAGTGGCCCTTCTTCAGAACTCCAGAAGGGTCAATGGGCTCGAAACGTTAACTCTGCTTCTCCCTCCCCACAGATGCCGCCAGACCTGCCGGGTTTACCCAGCGTTTTGGGTTTGATCATAACCTCTACCTGCCTGGGTTTTTTTCCGAGTGGTTATTCCAGGTCGCTCAGCTCTATGTTCCCTGGGTTTTACCGGAGAGCCGCTTAGCGTCAGTTCGACGAGCGCTGAGCAAACATTCAGGTCGTGGTTCCAGCCCAGACTCCGGCTGGACTTTCCCAGATCAGGGAGGGGATGGAAAACGGGGGTGGTGGGGGGGGGGGGGGGCAGGGGGCATCTTTTGGATCCGGCCGAGGTTCTGGATGTAAAAGATCTCTCTGTGAACTTCCGAGCAAGAGCAGGCGGAGGCAGTCCTGTTACGCGAATGGATATTTATCCTTAAACCAACATTGATAAAATCCATTGTTCTGCTCTTATTTTCACCCTGAGGTTTTGGGAACTTGACGTGCACAGATTGGCTGTCCCATTCTCTTTGTTACAGCGATTACTAAACCACCCCATTGGCTGCAGGGTGCCGGATGTGAACGGTGCTATGTAAATGCAACCTCATCCTTTCTTACCAATGCTGTCAGATAACCTTCAGCCGCGACCATTTCAAAATCATTCACAGTTTGCTTTCGTCACCCACACCTTCCACCTTTGACTTCGTTCACGGGATGTGGGAGTCGGTTGCCGAGGCCCAGGATTCGTGGCCCATCCCTAATTGCCCTGCAGAAGGTGAAGGTGAGCCGCCTTCTTGAGCCGCTGCAGTCCGTGTGGTGTAGGTACACCCACTGTGCTGTTAGGGAGGGAGTTCCAGGATTTCGACCCAGCGACAGTGAAGGAAAGGCCGATATATTTCCTAGTCGGGACGGTAAGTGACTTGCACCCAGGTGGTGGGTTTCCAGGTATCTGCTGCCCTTGCCCTTCTAGATGGTGGAGGTCGTGGGGTTGGAAGGTGCTGCCTGAGGAGCCTTGGTGAGTTGCTGCAGTGCATCTTGTAGACGGTACACACGGCTGCCACTGTGCGTCGGTGGTGGGGGGAGTGAATGTTTGTGGATGGGGTGCCAATCAAGCGGGGCTGCTTTGTCCTGGATGGTGTTGAGCTTCTTGAGTGTTGTTGGGAGCTGCGCTCATCCAGGCAAGTGGAGAGTCCATCACACTCCTGACTTGTGCCTTGTAGATGGTGGACAGGCTTTGGGGGGGGGGGGGGGGGGGGGGGGGGGTCAGGAGGTGAGTTACTCTCCGCAGGATTCCCAGCCTTTGACCTGCCCTGGTAGCCACAGTATTAATGTGGCTGGGTCCAGTTCAGCTTCTGATCAAAGGTAAACCCCAAGATTGTTGACAGTGGAGGATTCAGCGATGGTAATGCCATTGAATGTCAGAGGGAGATGATTAGATTATCTCTTGTCGACGATGGTCATTGCCTGGC
Organism: Scyliorhinus canicula; assembly: GCF_902713615.1. Classification (NCBI taxonomy): domain Eukaryota; kingdom Metazoa; phylum Chordata; class Chondrichthyes; order Carcharhiniformes; family Scyliorhinidae; genus Scyliorhinus; species Scyliorhinus canicula. The sequence continues at coordinate 17,055,312 of NC_052172.1, forward strand.
ACTCGTGTGGCACGAATGTAACTTGTCACTTGTCAGCCCAAACCAGGATATTGTCCAGGTCTTGCCGCGTTTGGGCATGTAATGCTCCAGCACCTGTCGTGGACAGTCAACCTCAGACTACCTCCACCTGCTATCGTTCTGCCCACACATTCCCTGACTGAGGAACGGTGTCCTCTGAGGTTGGCTCCGAGTCTCTGAGTCCAGCGATGCCCAATCGGAACAGTCACAGGAAGCGTTTTGTTCAAACCAGCAAGGACGTAGGGGTAGCACGGTAGCACCGGTGGTTAGCGTAAATGCTTCACAGCTCCAGGGTCCCAGGTTCGATTCCCGGCTGGGTCACTGTCTGTGTGGAGTCTGCACGTCCTCTCCGTGTGTGCGTGGGTTTCCTCCGGGTGCTCCGGTTTCCTCCCACAGCCCAAAGATGTGCCGGTTAGGTGGATTGGCCACGCTAAATTGCCCGTAGTGTCCTAAAAAGTAAGGTTAGGAGGGGGGGGGGGGGTTGGGTTACGGGTATTGGGTGGGGTGACCATTGCTCGGCACAACTTCGAGGGCCGAAGGGCCTGTTCTGTGCTGTACTGTTCTAAGTCTAAGACGTTGTGCATTTATATAGCGACTTCCACCACCCACTTCGAGGACACTTCACAGCCGGTGGAGGCTCTGTGGAAGCGGAGCCCCTTTTGTAATTTGGAAGAGAGCGCCAGCCAATCCGGGGGGGGGGGGGGGGGGGGGGGGGGGGGGGGGGGGGGGGAGGGGGGGGCACAGCAAGATCCCAGAAAGAACAAACACGTGAGAGCGAACAGAAAACCTGCCTTGCTGTGGCGCTATTTGCGGGGAGGGCCCAGGGATAACGCCAGCCCGGGGGTTATTCGGAATTGTGGCAGCGGGATCCGCTATAGGCGTCACCTGAAATACGGCGCCTCCGGCAGCACGGCGCTCCCTCAGTGATACACGTGTGCTCAAGCAGGACCCGAACCCATGGCCTCACCCCTTCCCCACCACCACTACCCTCCCCTTCCCCCACACCCCGAGTGTTGCACTGACCTCTGACCTCCCCAGGGCGTCCTGTCACCGCCTGAGACAATTCTCGCTTCACGCCGTTCTGACATCACGTCTCCATAAGCGGTGTGTGTGTGTGTGTGTGCTTATGTGCGAGGTGTGGGGCGGCACGGTGGCTCAGTGGTTAGCATTGCTGCCTACGGCGCTGAGGACCCGGGTTCGAATCCTGGCTCTGGGTGACTGTCTGTGTGGAGTTTGCACATTCTCCCCGTGTCTGCGCGGGTTTCACCCCCTCAACCCAAAGATGTGCAGTTACGGTGGATTGGCCGCGCTAAACTGCCCCTTAATTGGAAAAAAAAATAATTGGGTACTCTAAATTTATATTTTAAAAAATGTGTGAGGTGTGAGTGTGTATGTGTGAGGTAGTGTAGGTGTGAGTGTGTATGTGTGAGGTGTGAGTGTGTATGTGTGAGGTGTGAGTGTGTATGTGTGAGGTGTGAGTGTGTATGTGTGAGGTGTGAGTGTGTATGTGTGAGGTGTGAGTGTGTATGTGTGAGGTATTGTAGGTGTGAGTGTGTATGTGTGAGGTGTGAGTGTGTATGTGTGAGGTATTGTAGGTGTGAGTGTGTATGTGTGAGTGTGTATGCGTGAGGTAGTGTAGGTGTGAGTGTGTATGTGTGAGGTGTGAGTGTGTATGTGTGAGGTAGCGTAGGTGTGAGTGTGTATGTGTGAGGTGTGAGTGTGTATGTGTGAGGTGAGTGTGTATGTGTGAGGTATTGTAGGTATGAGTGTGTTCCACCCGATCCACCTTCCCTTGATGATTTTTTAATGAAAATATTGGTGACGAGGAAGAAAGGGCTGTTCGACCAAGTGGGCCATTTGGAGGTGGGCAGGTCATGTACGTCTCCAAAGGAGAAAATATCATGAAACCAGGTTAAGGGAAATCAGTCAGTGTGAACAATCCTGATGGCGAATTTGTGACGTCTGCTGTACTTGTTTGTACTTGTGTGATCCTGTGTCCATGTGTGTGGCTGGGTGTCTGTGTGTGTTTGGTTGCGCACGCGTGTGTGTGTGTGTGTGTGTGTGTGTGTTTGTGTGAGTGTGCGTGAGTGTGTGTGTGCTTGTGTGTGTGCGTGTGTGTGTGTGTATGTGTGTTTGTGTGAGTGTGCATGAGTGTGTGTGTGCTTGTGTGTGTGTGCGTGTGTGTGTGTGTGTGTGCGTGCGTGCGTGTGCGTGTGTGCGTGTGTGTGTGCGTGTGCGTGCGTGTGCGTGTGTGTGTGTATATACATATGCAGCGATTTTTTTTGCATAGCTTTCTTGCGAAGTTGCATGGATATGTTAGCGTGAGTGTGTGTCGGTGCGAGTTCGTGAGTTTGTGTATATGTAAGTATGTGTGTGGGGAGGTATGTGTATGTGTGAGGTTGTGTGTGTATGTTTGTGTGTGCGAGGGGTGTGTGAGCTGAGGTGGGAGTGTGTATGTGTGACATCTGTGTCTATGTGTGAGATTATGTAGGTGTGAGTGTGTGAGGTGTGTGTGTGTGTGATGTGTGTGCATATGTAAGTGTGTGTGAGGTATATATATCTGCATGTAGGAGTTTGTGTTTGTGTGTGGTGTGAGGTGTGTCTATGTGTGAGTGTGTGTATGAGTGTGTATATGAGGTGCCTGTATGTGTATGTGTGACTGTGCATGATAATGTGTGTGTCTAAGTGTGTGTGTGTGTGTGTGTGTTTGTGTGACTTTGTGTGGATGAGTGTGTGTGTGTTTGTGTGAGTGTGTGTGGATGAATGTGTGTGTGTTTGTGTGAGTGTGTGTGGATGAGCGTGTGTGTGAGTGTGAGCATGACTATACAAGTGTGTGAGTGTGTGTGAGTGTGTGTGTCTCTGTGAATCTGTGTGTGTGTGTGTGAGTCTCTGTGGGTGTGTGTGAGTCTGTGTTTTAGTGTGTGTGTAGGTCTGTGTGTGAGTGTGTGTGTGAATGTGCGAGTGTGTGTGAGTGCATGTGTATGTAAGTGAGTGTGTGTGATTGAGTGTGTGTGTGAATGTGTGTGTGAATGTGTGAGTGTGTGTGTGATTGAGTGTGTGTGTGTGAATGTGTTTGTGTGTGAGTGTGTAAGTGTGTGTGTGATTGAGTGTGTGTGTGAATGTGTGTGAATGTGTGAATGTGTGTGTGTGTGTATGAATGTGTGAGTGTGTGTGTGTGTGATTGAGTGTGTGTGTGAATGTGTGTGTGTATGTGTGAGTGTGAGTGTGTGTGTGTATGTGTGAGTGTGTGTGTGAATGTGTGTGTGTATGTGTGAGTGTGTGTGTGTGTGAATGTGTGTGTGTGTGTGTGACTGTGTGTGTGTGAGTGTGTGTGTGATTGAGTGTGTGATTGTGTGTGTGTGTGAATGTGTGAGTGTGTGCGATTGAGTGTGTGTGTGTGATTGAGTGTGTGTGTGTGTGTGTGAATGTGAGTGTGTGTGTGAATGTGTGAGTGTGTGTATGATTGTGTGTGTGTGATTGAGTGTGTGTGTGAATGTGTGTGTTTGTGTGTGTTTGTGTGTGTGTGAATGTGTGTGTGTGTGATTGAGTGCGTGAGTGTGTGTGTGTGTGATTGAGTGTGTGTGTGAATGTGTGTGTTTGTGTGTGTGTGATTGACTGTGTGTGAGTGTGTGTGATTGACTGTGTGTGAGTGTGTGTGATTGAGTGTGTTTGCGTGTGTGAATGTGTGAGTGTGTGTGTGATTGAGTGTGATTGAGTGTGTGTGTGAATTTGTGTGTTTGTGTGTGTGTGTGTGAGTGTGTGTGATTGAGTGTGTGTGAGTGTTTGTGATTGAGTGTGTTTGCGTGTGTGAATGTGTGAGTGTGTGTGTCATTGAGTGTGTGTGTGTGTGTGAACGAGTGAGTGTGTTGGTGATTGTGTGTGATTGAGTGTGTGTGTGTGTGTGTGTGTGAATGTGTGAGTGTGTGTGTGATTGAGTGTGTGAATGTGTGTGTGTGTGATTGAGTGTGTGTGTGATTGAGTGTGTGTGTGATTGAGTGTGTGTGTGTGAATGTGTGTGTGTGTGATTGAGTGTGTGTGAATGTGTGAGTGTGATTGAGTGTGTGTGTGATTGAGTGTGTGTGTGATTGAGTGTGTGTGTGTGTGTGATTGAGTGTGTGTGTGTGTGATTGAGTGTGTGTGTGTGATTGAGTGTGTGCGTGTGTGTGATTGAGTGAGTGTGTGTGATTGAGTGTGTGTGTGTGATTGAGTGTGTGTGATTGAGTGTGTGTGTGTGTGTGTGATTGAGTGTGTGTGTGTGTGTGTGATTGAGTGTGTGTGTGTGTGTGTGTGATTGAGTGTGTGTGTGTGTGTGATTGAGTGAGTGTGTTTGTGTGTGATTGAGTGTGTGTGTGAATGTGTGTGTGTGATTGAGTGTGTGTGTGTGTGTGTGATTCAGCGTGTGTGTGAGTGTGTGAGTGTGTGTGTGATTGAGTGTGTGTGTGTGATTGAGTGTGTGTGTGTGATTGAGTGTGTGTGTGTGTGAGTGTGTGTGTGAGTGTGTGTGTGTGAATGAGTGTGTGTGTGAATGTGTGTGTGTGTCATTAAGTGTGTGTGTGAGTGTGTGTGTGATTGAGTGTGTGTGTGATTGAGTGTGTGTGTGAGTGTGTGTGTGATTGAGTGAGTGTGTGTGTGATTGAGTGTATGTGTGAGTGTGTGTGTGATTGAGTGTGTGTGTGAGTGTGTGTGTGTGTGAGTGTGTGTGTGATTGAGTGAGTGTGTGTGTGTGAGTGTGTGTGTGATTGAGTGAGTGTGTGTGAGTGTGTGTGTGTGAGTGTGTGTGTGATTGAGTGAGTGTGTGTGAATGTGTGTGTGTGTCATTGAGTGTGTGTGTGAGTGTGTGTGTGATTGAGTGTGTGTGTGTGTGTGATTGAGTGAGTGTGTGTGAATGTGTGTATGTGTCATTGAGTGTGTGTGTGAGTGTGTGTGAGTGTGTGTGTGAGTGTGATTGAGTGAGTGTGTGTGAACGCGTGTGTGTGTCATTGAGTGTGTGTGTGAGTGTGTGTCTGATTGAGTGTGTGTGTGATTGAGTGAGTGAGTGTGTGTGAGTGTGTGTGTGATTGAGTGTGTGTGTGTGTGTGTGATTGAGTGTGTGTGTGTGTGTGTGTGATTGAGTGTGTGAGTGTGTGTGTGTGAATGTGTGATGAGTGTGTGTGTGTGATTGAGTGTGTGTGTGTGTGTGAGTGTGTGTGTGAGTGTGTGTGTGAGTGTGTGATTGAGTGTGTGTGTGTGTGTGATTGAGTGAGTGAGTGTGAGTGTGTGTGTGAGTGTGTGTGTGAGTGTGTGAGTGTGTGATTGAGTGTGTGTGTGATTGAGTGTGTGAGAGTGTGTGTGTGTGAGTGTGTGATTGAGTGTGTGTGAGGAGAAGGAAGAGGGGGTGTCAAAAGCTGACAAAAAGTTTAAAATAACACAAAAATCCCCTGACGATTTCTCCCTCTGGGAAATATTGATTTGATGAAAGAAAGTGAAAGTATCTCTCAAGGTTAAAGCTCGGGGAACAGCCAGCACTCCGCAGTTGGTGTTCCGCTTCTCCGCCAGGTAAGTCGTCGTCAATTCTTTGTCCAACCTGTTGATTGTAGAAATTCAATACCTTCTGCAAACAGGTTCTGAGCTTAAAGGCGTGGGATGGAATTAGGGCTTGCAATCTCTCTTTCTACTCCCCTTGCTCCTTCTATCTCTCTCTCTACCCCTTTCTCTGACTGCTCGCTGCATCCCTTTGTCCTTTTTTCCCTTTCTCACTCTGCCCCACTCTCCGTGTTGTTACCGCTCCCATCCTCCTGGTGCATCGATTCATTTCTCACTCACTGAATCGCTCTCCCTCTCTCCCTTTCTCTCTCTCTGCCCCCTCCTGCACCATTACTGAGGTGTCTGAGGTGAGGCAGATGGTTGCGTGGTCCCTTTAACCAAAGCCCTCTCACTATCTTGCCGCTGCGGCTGAGGTCAAGGTCTATGTTCAGAGTGTGTTGGGTGCAGTGTCCCCGGGGAGCCTCAGCGAATAGAATTTAAGGTGCAGAAGGAGGTCATCTGGCCCGTGAAGTCTGCACCGACCCTTGGAACGAGTACTTTACTTAAACCCCACACCTCCACTCCATCCCCGTAACCCAGTAACCCCACCTAACCTTTCGGACAGTAAGGGCAATCCACCTAACCCGCACATCTTTGGGAGGAAACCGGAGCACCCGGAGGAAACCCACGCAGGCACGGGGAGAACATGCAGACTCCGCACAGTCACCCGGGGCCGGAATTGAAACCGGGTCCCTGGAGCTGTGAGCCAGCAGTGCTAACCACTGTGCCACCCTACCGTCCCTTTAAGAAGGCAGTGTCCCTTTAAGAAGACTGTCCCCTTTAAGAAGACTGTACTCCCTCAAGAAAACAGTGTCCCTTTAAGAAGACTGCCCCCTTTAAGAAGACTGCCCCCTTTAAGAAGACAGTGCCCCTTTAAGAAGACTGTCCATCTAAGAAGACTGCCCCATTTATGCCCTTCAATATGGCCGTGCCCCTTTAAGAATACAGTGCCCCTTTAAGAAGACTGTCCCGTCTAAGAAGACTGTGCTCCTTTAAGAAAACAATGTCCCTTTAAGAAGACTGCCCTCTTTAAGAAGACAGTGTCCCTTTAAGAAGACTGTCCCGTCTAAGAAGACTGTACTCCTTTAAGAAAACAATGTCCCTTTAAGAAGACTGCCCTCTTTAAGAAGACAGTGTCCCTTTAAGAAGACTGTGGGTCTAAGACGACTGCCCCATTTATGCCCTTCAATATGGCCGTGACCCTTTAAGAAGACTGTCCCCTTTAAGAAGACTGTCCCCTTTAAGAAGACTGTCCCCTTTAAGAAGACTGCCCCCTTTAAGAAGACTGCCCCCTTTAAGAAGACAGTGTCCCTTTAAGAAGACTGTCCATCTAAGGAGACTGCCCCCATTTATGCCCTTCAATACGACCGTGACCCTTTAGGAAGGTGACATTGAACCTTGAAGTTTAAAGGCAGGAACCAAAAACGTGTCAACGTGCCGCCAATCAGGGATGAGTCTGAGACACGATACCGGGAAATCACGTGGGTTGTGGAATTTAAACAAATTGCCCTCAGCGTTTGCATTTAAGTTAATGATGAGTGATATCACATTGGAGCATTTACCAAACCAGCTGGCCTGGATCTGAGCAGCTGACAACACCGTGCATTTATATAGCGCCGTTAACGCGGCGGGGGGGGGGGGAGCTGTGGGGTCCCAGCGGGCTGTAGGCCTGGAGGAGGGAGGGAGGCCTTGCTGGAGGCTTTTCAACTGGGCCAGGAACTACAGAACCTGGGGGGGGGGGGGGGGGGGGGGAGAATCTCGTTACTCAGTGATTAGGGCTGAGGAGGGGGCCATTCAGCCCTTCCAGCCCATACTAGCCCTCTGTAGAGCAACCCAGTGCGTGCCAGCCCGCACTTTGGGCGGAATGTTGAACGTTGCCAGTTCCAAAATGGCCTGACGACTGCCGCACCTAATTTTTGAGAGCTACCCTTTGACTTTGCTGGTCTCCCAGCGGACCGCGATACGGGTTTGTCTCCTTATATTTGTTTTGGAATCGGATTGATGACGGGAAGGTCACGGGGAGAGAGAACAAAACAACGAAAAGCAAGGTGAATCCTGACAGAGCTGGTAGGGTGACCAGCCTTTGGCGGAACCTTTCCCGACCTTCGTTGGAGCCTTGAGCGGACGCTTTTCCCATCCCGTGGGAGGGGGCTTCTCAAAGGGAGAAAATGCTTCCTCAAAATCCCCACGTCCATCAGATCCCCTATCGAACACCTTCAGACTGGGGGGAAGGAGAGGCCATTCTGCCCCTCCAACCCGTTCTGCCATTCAGCTGAATCATGCTTGATCCGTATCTTAACTCCAACTCCAACCCGCCTTGGTTTCGTGACTACCCCCCCCCCCCCCCCCCCCCCCCCTCCCCCCCTCCTCCCACCCCTCGGAAGTGCAGTCAATCCCAGTTTTGATGGTTTCAACTGATCCCAAGCTATTTTTTTCAGGAGAGAAAGTTCCGGATTTCCACTTGCCATTGGGTGAGGAAGCATTTCCTGACACAACGCCGGATGGCTCTAAATTTAAGGCGATATCACCTTGTTCGGCACCCCCTACCCAGATAGCTTCTCACTAGCTGCTGTATCGACCTCCCAAACCCACAACCTCTACCATCGAGAAGGACAAGGGGGCAGCAGGTACATGGGGACGCCACCCACCTGGAGGTTCCCCCCCCCCTCCGAGCCGCTCCCCACCCTGACTTGGAAATATATCGGCCGTTCCTTCACTGCGGCTGGATGAAGAATCCTAGAACGCTCTACCTAACAGCACTGTGGGTGTACCTACACGTGGAGCTCTGTGTACAGTTCTGGGCCGGGATTCTCCCAGCCCGCGCCAGGTCGGAGAATCACCGGTGGTGGGGGGGGGAGAATCCCGCCACGCCACTCCGACGCCGGCGACCGGAGAATCAGCGCCAGTCGCCCCCACGCGGGCGCAGCGGGGCGGGTCGGGGACTGTTGAAAGCAGCCCCCCTGCGGCGACTCTCCACGCGCGACAGGCTGAGTGCCCGCCGAGTCCCGCCGGGGTGGTTTACATATGGTCCCACCCGGTGGGACCTCAGCGTTCTGGCTGCGGGGGCTGTCCTGGTGGGGGGGGGGGCGGGAGGATCCGACTCCAGCAAGGGGGGGGGGGGTCCTCCACGGTGGGCAGGCCCGCCATCGGGGGCGACCGATCAGCGGGCGCGCTCATTCCGTGGGGGCCTATGTTCCACCGCGCCGGGCCCTGTAGGGCTCCGCCGTGCTGCGTGGGGTCCGGCTGACCGCTCCCGCGCGCAGGCACTCCAGCGCCATTCTAGCCCCCAAGAGCAGGAGAATTACTGGGGCCTGGAGGCCCATTGATGTTAGCGTCACACACGCCGGTTTTGACACCACTGTTAACTCTTGACCGCATTATCGCAGAATCCCTGGTCTCCATACACCTCAGGTAGACCCGGAGCGCTGTGTACAGTTCTTTAAAAAAATTCCAATTAAGGGGCAATTTAGCATGGCCAATCCACCTACCCAGCACATCTTTGGGTTGTGGGGGCGAGACCCACGCAGACACGGGGAGAATGTGCAAACTCCACACGGACAGTGACCCAGAGCCGGGATTGAACCCGGAACAAGGAAGATTTTCGTCTCTTACACCATAGAACATAGAACATAGAACAGTACAGCACAGAACAGGCCCTTCGGCGTTGTGCCGAGCCATGATCACCCCACTCAAACCCACGTATCCACCCTATACCCATAACCCAACAACCCCCCCCTTAACCTTACTTTTATTAGGACACTACGGGCAATTTATCACGGCCAATCCACCTAACCCGCACATCTTTGGACTGTGGGAGGAAACCGGAGCACCCGGAGGAAACCCACGCACACAGGGGGAGGACGTGCAGACTCCACACAGACAGTGACCCAGCCGGGAATCGAACCTGGGACCCTGGAGCTGTGAAGCATTTATGCTAACCACCATGCTACCCTGCTGCCCCTAACCAGAACCGAAAACTAATACTTATCACGAAAGACTGAATAGGCTGGGGATCGTTTCCACTAGAAGGAAGCAGGGACAAGGGTTGATCTGATAGAGGTGGTTAGAATGACAAAACAAATAGGGCAGCTATCACGGATGCTACAATACACATCGTCAGAGGGGTGAAGGACCGAAATGGTGCTGACTCTTCCGACTCGTACAAGTTTATATTGACAGAGATACCCCCTTCACTTCCCAAGTCAGATGAGTCAGCGGTACTCTTTCCTCTGGCTGGCCGCTGGGTTCAGGTCCCACAGCAGGACACCGAGCGCAATAGAAAATCAAAGCTGCGGAGCTCCCGTGCAGTGCTGGGGGAGGGCCGCACTGTTGGAGGTCCTGTACCTTGCATGAGGCTTAAATCAAGGCCCTGTCTACCCGGGGGGGGGGGGGGGGAGAGAGATAGGGGGGAAGAATTCTCCTCAAGTGGTCCTGGCCAACAGCGAACCATAGAATCTCTACAGTGCAGAAGGAGGCCATTCGGCCCATCGAGTCTGCACCAAGGCTTGGAAAGAATACAATATCGAGGTACAGCCCCCCCCCGACCCTATCCCACTGACCCCACCTCACCGTTTCTGGACACTAAGGAGCAATTTAGCACGGCCACTCCACCTAACCTGCACACATTTGCACTGTGGGAGGAAACCGGAGCACCCGGAGGAAACCCAGGCAGACACGGGGAGAACGTGCAGACTCCGCACAGACGGTGACCCAGGCCGGGAATCGAACCCGGGTCCCTGGCACTGTGAGGGCAGCAGAGCTAACCACCATGCCACCCCAAAACATTTATCCTCAATCAGCATCACATTATCCAGTGGGATCTTGCTGTGCACAAATTGGTTGCCGCCCTTCCCACGTTCAACATCTCCAAAAGTACCTCATTAGCTGTGAAGCCCTTTGAGGCATCTTTGAGCCATGAAAGGTGCTATGAAAATGCAAATCTTGCTTTCCTAACGACCACGGCTACAGTCTGTTGCTATGGTGTGGGGACACAGGCGAGACCCCAGGTAATAGCTACCAGCCCGATACAGCGAAGTAACCGGTTAATGAACGATTAACGGAGAAGGTGTTCCAACTTCCGGAGACCAAAGCCAATCGCTAGGAAAACCCACAGGGTGTCCAGAAGAAACCTCTTGACCTGAAGAGTGGGGGCGAACGATGAAGAGGGGCTAGGAGGAGGCTCATGTGGGGTATAAACACCAGCCCGGAGCAGATGGGCCGAATGGCCCGTGCTACAAATTATATATAATTGCTGGTGGTGAAAGAGGCATATTGTTGAAGATTCCCATCTTCCGCTCCTCTGGACAAATGCAAGAATGCCAGATTTCGAAACGATCGCAATTTATACTTGAGGAGAAAGGGGTTCTGATTGGCCGAGACGTTGCCTCGGAGAAAGCAACGGATAACTATCAGCTCCCCAAACTCCCGGGTGATTCAAAAAGGGAACATCGTCCTTTTGTTTTGAGAGAACTGGTCCCCGTGCATGAATGTGCAGCGCCGAGAGCAGGTATAAATAAGCTATGTTATCAGCTCAACGCATCGTCTTATATTTGTTGCTAGCACACTCGGGGATGTTGAGGAAGTGCTGCCCAGTCGCAAAATCACGTCATATTTGTTCTTCATGCTCAATGGCTGCTTCTCGGAGTCGCCTCTCCCAGGATTCCCTTCTTCCCAACATCTCCCAACTTACAAAACCCGCGTCGAGTGTTGCCAAACCTACCACCCAAATTTCTTGTCCTGTCTGTCGAGTTTATCCGGATCAACTTTAGTTGTGTCCGGCTCATTGTACGGGTCAACGGGACTTCCAGTGGCGGAGGTGTGGCAACAGTCCCCCCCCCCCCCCCCCCCCCCCCGTGTCTGCGTGGGTTTCCTCCGGGTGCTCCGGTTTCCTCCCACAGCCCAAAGAAGTGCAGGTTGACCGTGATAAATTGCCCCTTGGTGTCCAAAAGGTTGGGTGGGGTTACTGGGATAGGGTGGAGGCGTGGGCTCGAATAGGGTGCTCTTTCCAAGGGCCTAGTGCTGACTCGATGGGCCGAATGGCCTCCTTCTGCACTGTAAATTCTCTGAACAGTCTGACAGTCCATTGTTCACTGCCTTGGGCCAATGCCAAGGTAATTCAATCTCACAGCAGTTTCTTGGAAGCCTGACCCACGTTTGGTACCAATTCTGGATCCCAGATTGTGTGAAATCTCTCGCACAGCAGTGCGGCCAGCCGCCTCTTGCATCCTTTATTGGTGTGAGCAACAGGATATATCCTCTTCCAGTCCACAAAGAGTCAGTTCAGTCCATTAGCTAGCGAATTCAAAGCAAACAGGTGTTTTGGTATCGTCTCCTTGCCGGTTTCATACCCGATTTCAGCCACCTCTGCCTATTTCGACCGTGTGCTGGTCGCAGAGACCTCCCTCTGTCCCAGAGACTCTGACCCTCCCCTCCCTCCACTTGAACGTCCCGCCATCGATTTGACAACAACAATAGGTTGCACCTTCAGTGTTGGAAAACATCCCGGGGAGGTCTCGCAGAAGTGTTTATCGGGCGGCACGGTGGTTAGCACTGCTGCCTCACAGCGCCGGGTTCGATTCCCGGCTTGGGTCACTGTCTGTGCGGAGTCTGCACCTCCTCCCCGTGTCTGCGTGGGTTTCCTCCGGGTACTCCGGTTTCCTCCCACGGTCCAAAGACGTGCGGGTTAGATGGGGTTACGGGGATAGGATGGGGGAGTGGCCCTAGCTGGGGTGTTCTTTGAAAGGGTCAGTGCAGACCCCATGGGCTGAATGGCCTCCTGCAGTGTAGGAACTCTAAGAGGGCTATTGGATCGGTGAAGTCAATCCTGCACACAGAGGTAGATTTTTAAGGAGCGTCTGATGAGAGAGCGGCAGAGAGGTTTGGGGAGGGAGAGCTGAGAGCCCCCAGGCCGTTAAAGGCACATCCGAGGGATTAAAATGGGGGATGAAATGAAATGAAAATCGCTTATTGTCACGAGTAGGCTTCAATGAAGTTACTGTGAAAAGCCCCTAGTCGCCACATTCCGGCGCCTGTGCGGGGAGGCTGGTACGGGAATTGAACCGTGCTGCTGGCCTGCCTTGGTCTGCTTTAAAAGCCAGCGGTTTAGCCCAGTGTGCTAAACCAGCCCCAGATGCGCAGGAGGTCAGCATTGGAGGAGAACAGAGTTGCCGGAGAGTGAGGGAGGGATACAGTCAGAGGGATTTGAACAGGAGGTTGAGGATTTTAAGATGGTGGAGATAGCATTCTAAAATGTCAAAAGGAAACTTAACTAAAGAAACCAAAATGTTATTTCCTGGGGTGTTGCTGAACTCTAGCGACTGTGGGGTGCCCATTGCGCACGGGGCCTGATGTCTGCTGGTCCATCCCCTGTTTATCGTTGTGTGCAGGTTATTAATACGTATTGCCTGCTTCTTATAACCCTCACAAAGCCATTAAAAAATGTGAAATGTAATTAACAAGGTAACTGTGAAATGCAAAAGTCATTAAATGAATGTTTCTTTCTTTCTGTTGTGCAGGGGAGTGGTCCTTTGAAATCCAATGCCAATCCTGAAGAGCACCTTAACCAGGTTGAGCCCCACCAAACTCTATGGGGGGCCGGTGAAACTGCACAAGGAGATAATATTGGGCAGCAGGATGGCTGACGGACCCAACCCTTTCGAGGAAGACCTGAGCAATGAGATGAGTCCCCTTGCCAAGGACGCAAGCCAAGAGAAGAACCCTTTCTTCGAAGAGGAGGACAAAGAGACAGCGGCGACGGAGATTCTCAACAGAGGCCCTCAAACAGGCGTGCCCACCTCGCCAAGGAAAAACAGCAGCGAGAAACCCGGGGTGTTGAAGTCGTCGCTGAGGAAGGTTTGGGAGAAGAGCAAGATGAAGGCAAGGTCGCCCAACGAGGAGAAAAGCGAAGAGAAGAAGTCATTCTTCAGACTTCCGTCGCCCCTGTCCGACCCGGACTCGATCTGGAAGAGCCCGGAGAAGAAGAAAGGACGCAGGGAGTCGGAGGAGCTTGCCTCGCCGGTGAAGGTCAGTAACGGGCCGGAGAAGAAGGGCCCCGTGGACTTGGAGTCGAAAACGAAGATGTCCTTCCTTAAACGGAACAAGGTTAAGGCAGAGCCATTGCCAGAGCAACAGAGGGACGCGGTTCCTAAAGTCAAGGAGCCCCTGTCAGGTATGATCACCCCCCCCCACCCGCCCTCATAGAGACCCGTGCTCTGGATCATACAACTCTGGTGGGATTATGATGCATAATTGTGGGGAGGATGATATCTGAAATTGGGGGATAGGAATATAAGTAATGGCCAGAACAAGGGGGCATAGTTGGAGAGTTAGAGCCAGGGAGTAATCCTTCACATAAATGGGGATGGAAATCTGAAATTCTCTCCCCCACAAAAAATCTGTTGAGGCTGAGAGCCAATTGAAAACGTCAACACTGGGCTGATGGATCATTGTTGGGTGAGGATATTAAAGGATTAGCCACCGGGCCGGGTAGGTGGCATCAAGATGCAAAAGAGCCACGGTCGAATTGAAGGGTGGAAGAGGCTTGATGGGGCTGAATGGCCTCCTCCTGTCCTTAGGGAGCCTGCAGCAAATAATGGTCAGGCACGGCACCAAACCCCATTGGCTTCTGAAAATATCAGACCCTGCCTTTCCTAAAACGGTTGTTTGGTAAATCAAAGCTCGAGCAGAGCTGAAGAAAAAAAGAGACGGGCTGTCAAAGTTTTCCAACTGGCATTCACCAGGACAGATTCACAAGAACGCCAAATCGCAAGAAGAGAGAGCTGATTGGTTGGTAAATGGATTGGTCAAGGCCTTGCCTGGGAAAGTGCACTAGTTGACAGTTAACTGCCAAGCTTTATTTAAGTTCAAGCCAAGCAGGTGGACTCTGATTGGTCAGTTGGCAATGCCAAATGAGATTCAATCCTGCATGTTGAAAAGTTTTGTCAGCATTTCAACAATTGTTCCGATGTATTCTAGCTGCTTAAATCTGGTTGAATTGAGATTACGGTGCATTACTGTTGGTTAATTTTGAGCGGTTAATCTTTCTTTTTCAGTTCTTGAGATCAACAACTTGATTCAGAAGCGGGACCTGGTGGCGGCCGACGGCCACATCATTGAGTTGGAGGAAGAGTGCGACAGGGTGAAGCAGCAGAGCCCGGGAGGCGCCAACACGAGCAAGGACAGCGGGAGGAAGGAAAAGGATGTGGCCCTCCTCTACGAGGCACTGGAGAGCGAGTTGAGGAAAATCGTGGTGGAATCTCTGCACCAAGCACTCCCGGCCGAGCAACTGGAGCAAATGGTGCAGACCATCGAGGAGGAGGAGAAGGCGGACAAGGCGTGGGCCAATCGGGGAGGCGTTTCCCGGGGAGGCGGAAGACCCAGGGAGCTGAGGAGGAAATGGAGGGAAGCGGTGAAGGGGTCGGTGGCCGAGAGATTGCCAGGCGAGCGGGGCAGCGGGCCAATCGACCAGTGCTTGAGAAAGCTCAAAGAGCAGACCGTGAGTGACTTGATCTCAGTCCGAAAGAACCTCATTCCGGCCTACCCGAAGGATTATGAGGTGTTCAATGTCTATGTGAGGAGCTACCACGAGGGGCTGGCTTCCTGTCTCTCTGAGCTGGGCCGGGAAGAATTGGGAATTCAGGAACTCTACCACTTTCTCCAATGGTGCCACAACGATTACTTCAGGTGAGAACACTCCCACGTTAGCGAGAGTGCCGGCTGAGAGGCCGCCGTGAGATACCACAGCAACAAGCAGGGTGCATCATGGGATTGGTAGCCGCAGAGAGCCAGTTGCCACGAATAGGCAACGCTGCCCGCCAGCCTTTGGGCTCACTAAGGGAATCAAGGGACTATGGGGATGGCGCAGAGATGGTGCATGATCTTACTGAACGGGGCAGCTTCAAGGACACATCTATTCCTTAAGTTCCTGATCAGATCTCTGAGATTTCACTACCAAGCTTAGAAGGTGGGCAGGTCTCCAGGGCACCCAACTGCACAGGGATAATTTTGCAATGGGTCACTTCACATCCCCTCGCCCTGTCCCTCGAACGGTGCCAGCAGGGGGGAGGGTGTGGTCGCAGTGGTGCCCATCAAACGCCACAAGCCGCCATTTTTCCTTCACGGGCGCTACAGTTGGCTTCCTTGCCCCTGGGCTAACGAGGGGGGCGCTAAATCAGCCAAGGTATTCCCTCTTGACCACGCTCCGTTAATCCCAAATGGAAGGCGTGTCTGTATAAAATGCTGCAATGGAGAGCCATGATTGGATGATTGGCGAATGTCTCCCCCCCTCCCCCACCCTCCTCATCATGGCCAATCAGATTGTCAATACTCAGAGACCTTCCTGCCCATAACTGGGGTAATACAAGGCTGCTTTTCCCCCCCCCCTCTTCATTTGTTCATTGGATGTGGGCGGCGCCGGGCCGGGCCCAGCATTTGTTGCCCATCCCTAATTGCCCCTCGAACTGAGAGTCTCGCTCGGCCATTTCAGAGGGGGGCAGTTAAGAGTCGACCACATTGCTGTGGGGTCAGGAGTCACGTGTAGGCCAGGCCGGGTAAGGACGGCAGATTTCCTTCCCTAAAGGGGGACATTAGTGAACCAGATGGGTCTTTACGACAATCGATGATAGTTGGTCAACTGGTTTCGATGGAACCATAACCCATTGGATTGGCTGCAGTGGACGGGATAATGAAAGTTTGCATTTATATAGTGCCTCTCGACACCTTGAGGTGGCCCAAAGCACTTTACAGCTCATTAAATACTTGCAAAGTTGTGATTAATCTCGTACCCAGCAAGCTCTCACAACGTTGGGGTTATCACCAGGTTAACTAGGTTAGCGATGTGGATTGTACCTCAATCCTCTTGACCGAGGACTTGAACCCACAACCTTCGACCTCAAGAGGTGAGACTGCGACCCACAATGCCACCGCTGACTCTTACAACTGTCCCGATTGTTTTCCTTTCAAAGGGAAGTGATGGGACACGAGGAACTCACTACGCATATTCGCAAACAGCAACTGGGGCCATTGCTACCAACGGAAACAGTTAAGAAGCTGGAAGCTGCCTGTGTTACCATGGTGAAGGTAAGATCAGGGAGTTTGCTTAATCCGGCATTTCGGGAAAACAAAATCCAAGTGCGGTGAATGTAGCATGATAATTCACACTATGTCTTTGTGAGCGCAGTAGCGTTATCCGACCACTAGGGGGGCGTCGCTCTGGGAATGCTCAGGAGCTTGGACAGGGCTCCACCCTTGGCTCTGCCCTCGACTCCTCCCCCCCCTAGTGCTGCTGTATAAATACCCTTGTCCAGGGTCAGCCTGCAGTTCACTGAGAGTTCATCCACGGGTAACAGGCTGGCTCTGTAGTAAGTCGATTAAAGCCTAGATTCATATCGGAAACACGTGTCTGGTGAATTGATGGTTCCATCACCATGCCTTCCAGAAATTGGACCGTGAAATGAAAATGAAAATCACTCATTGTCACAAGTCGGCCTCAAATGAAGTGACTGTGAAAAGCCCCTAGTCGCCACATTCCGGCGCCTGTTCGGGGAGGCTGGTACGGGAATTGAACCGTGCTGCTGGCCTGCCTTGGTCTGCTTTAAAAGCCAGTGATTTAGCCCAGTGTCACTGCTCCTTAAAACATTCCTCTTTGACCAAACGTTCCATCACCTGTCCTAATATCTCCTTAAGTGGCCCGGTGTCAAATCTCGTCTGCTAAAGTTCCAGTGAAGCCTTGGGTACATTTTACAATGTTAAGGGTGCTATAGAAATGGAGTTGTTATTGTATTCTGGGCAGCTAATGTGCCCCACCCCTACACTCGGGTCAATAGCGTAAATTGGCGGACGGACCTCAGGAGGCTCAAAGCCCTTAAGTGCTGGAGCAGGGAGTTTGAACTTAGTCTTGCCCTAGTTCCTAATGAGATGGTGAGCATAGTGCAACTCTAACGTAACCTGGCACCGGAGTGTTATAGTTTATTCAGGATGCCTGAGTGGATGGGTACATGGCAACATGTACTTTTTACATGCACGGCTTATTCTGGAGTCCTGGGAGTGGCTGTAATGTCCTTTCCATCAAGCTTGGCTGATCAGGAGCCTCTCCTGCTCAGGCTTTGGCACGTTTGGAAGGATTTTGCAGGCCGGTATTCACCCCGTTTGACCGCGTTACACACGCACCTTCCTTGACCGTCACGTCCTGGGGTGGGATCGACCCTGAAGTTCCAGTCTCAAGAGGAAGAGGCCCTCCCACCCACTGTGTCCCAAGGCCTCAGTAGTTTGGTGCTTAGAGAGACCAAACTAAGACTTTTGTAAGAATTGGAAATTGACGCACTGGCCTAGTTTCAGAATGGAGGGTTTCGGATTGTTGTTGAGGCTGAAGGAATGTCATTCCACTTACCTGACCTGTGAGACCTCGGAGCTGTGTCGGGGCCTGAATTAGGACCAGTACTATTCCCCATCATTGGGAATAATACCGTTCCCCATCATTGGGAATACTGTTTCCCATTATTGGGAATAATACCATTCCCCATCATTGGGAATACTACTGTTCCCCATCATTAGGAATAATACCATTCTCCATCATTGGGAATACTGTTCCCCATCATTGGGAATACCATTCCCCATCATTGGGAATACCGTTCCCCATCATTGGGAATAATGCCATTCCCCGTCATTGGGAATAATACCATTCCCCATCATTGGGAATAATACCGTTCCCCATCATTGGGAATAATGCCATTCCCCATCATTGGGAATAATACCGTTCCCCATCATTGGGAATAATGCCATTCCCCATCATTGGGAATACCGTTCCCCATCATTAGGAATACCGTTTCCCATCATTGGGAATAATACCGTTCCCCATCATTGGGAATATCATTCCCCATCATTGGGAATACCGTTTCCCATCATTGGGAATACCGTTTCCCATCATTGGGAATAATGCCATTCCCCATTACTACCATCCTTCACCGTGCTGAGTGCTAAGTTAACCTTTATGTTTTATTTCCTTTATGTTTTATAGTCACAGATTACAAAAAACATGGAGCAGGAACTCTCCACAGAGCAAGGAAAATGGAAACAGGGAAGCGGAACGTTTCATTCTGAGCTGGCAAACAGGGTGATTCAGGTAATGGCATTTGTAGAGTGCGGGGGGGGGGGGGGGGGGGGGGGGGGGGGGGGGGGGGGGTGTCGACAGGCTGTTGCCCCAGGCTGCAGAGTTAAAATTCGAATTAGAACCCGGGGGACTGGAGACTGGAGTTGGGACCACAGCCATATCAGCCGTGATCTTATTGGATGACAGAGAGGGCTCGAAGGCTGAATGGCCTCCTGCTGTCCCAAAGTCCTATGTTCCGATTACTTGCTCAAGGCCAGCATTTCTTGCCCATACCCCTCCCCAGAGACAAATGGTGGCGAGCTGCTGGAAATCGTGTGGTGTGGGTATACCCGATCTTCATTTTGGCAGTGGTCTGGTAGAACCGAGTGCGTTGTTTGGCCACTTAAAGGGGCTGTTAAGAGCCAACCACATTGCTGTGGGTTTGGTGTCACAGGTAGGTCACACCTGGTGAAGACGGCAGATTGAATCTCCTGGGCGGCACATTGGTTAGCGCTGCTGCCTCACATCGCCAGGGTTCCGGGTTCAATTCCGGCCTCTGGTGACTGACTGTGCGGAGTCTGCGCGCTCTCCCTGTGTCTGCGCGGGTTTCCTCCGGGTGCTCCGGTTTCCTCCCACACTCCAAAGATGGGCAAGTTCGGCATATTGGCCAGGCAAAATTGCCCCTTAGTGTCCCAAGCTGTGCAGGTTAAGTGGATTAGCCGTGAACAATATGCGGGGTTACGGGGATAGGGCGGGTAAAGTGGGCCGCAGTTAGAACGCTCTTTCAGAGGCTCGGTGCAGACTCGATGGGCCGAATGGCCTCCTTCTGCACTGTCGGGATCCTATAATTCTATGAAGGACATTGGCAGTAGTCTTGTGACCATTAGTAACAAGGTCAACATTTTTATTGTCAATTAGTCAAAATTGAATTCCCCCGGCTGTCATATGGCAGGGTTTGAACTCACGTCTCTGAAGCATTAATTTGGGGGCCTCAGCAATAATAATCCAGTAACATTAACACCATGGTACCGTCTTCTTGGAAGCGTCACAGGTTCAGAATAAGGGGTTGGCCATTTTGGGGAAATTTCTTCATTCTGGGGGGGTTGTGAATCTTTAGAATTCTCTGGGCCAGAGGACCCTGGATATTGTTGAGTAGAAAGAGATTGGATTTAAAAAAAATATTATCAGAAAGAAAATTGACTTTAAAAGGGATGGAGTAAAAAGGGGTCCCTGATGGCGAGAGTCCGTCTTTGAAAGGGGTCCCTGATGGCGAGAGTCCGTCTTTGAAAGGGGTCCCTGATGGCGAGAGTCCGTCTTTGAAAGGGGTCCCTGATGGCGAGAGTCCGTCTTTGAAAGGGGTCCCTGATGGCGAGAGTCCGTCTTTGAAAGGGGTCCCTGATGGCGAGAGTCCGTCTTTGAAAGGGGTCCCTGATGGCGAGAGTCCGTCTTTGAAAGGGGTCCCTGATGGCGAGAGTCCGTCTTTGAAAGGGGTCCCTGATGGCGAGAGTCCGTCTTTGAAAGGGGTCCCTGATGGCGAGAGTCCATCTTTGAAAGGGGTCCCTGATGGCGAGAGTCCGTCTTTGAAAGGGGTCCCTGATGGCGAGAGTCCGTCTTTGAAAGGGGTCCCTGATGGCGAGAGTCCGTCTTTGAAAGGGGTCCCTGATGGCGAGAGTCCCACATTTATTGGGGTCTCTCCTGGGAGTGAGATTCGGTTTCTAAAAGGGATTCCTGACGGTTGAGATTCCAATGGAGGAATAACCATTTAAATGCTCCATTCAACGTGCCTGCTATTCTTTTCCCCTCAGCTCCTCACTGAACATGTTGAACGGTCTGCCGCTGCCACAGAGGAACTGGGCTCCCAAGTTGCTCTCTGCTGCCTCTGCAGCCTGGCTGACTTCCTGCAGAGGTACGTGTTCCAGCGTGCGCTGGTTCGGAAGTGGGGTGGGGGGGGGGGGGGGGGGGGGAGTGGTGGAGGGAGTGGTGGCGGTGACCGGGGGGAGGGGGTCAGTGAATGGCCTCTGGGTCTATCCCACTTTGTCACCATGTCTTTGTGCACCAATGTGCGAGAGTACGCCATTGGCCAAAAAGCCCTTTGAGACTTCCAGTAGAAAGGCGCTACGTGAATGCAATTCGTCCTCTTAATTTTTTTTTGTTTCATTGCATCTTCAGGCCCCAAAACGTTTCCCTCTGTACACTCGACTTCTTTATCTAATGTCCGATCTCAGAGGAATGTTCTCAAAGACTTGCATGGGTAGAGAATGCATTCTGCGGGGAGGCGGACAATTAATTATCTGCCATCCATTTGGCACGAAATGCGCTTGGTCGGTCGCCAAGCGCACATTCGAGGGCTGACAAGAGCCGGGGGGGGGGAGGGGAGGCAATTGAACTAGCAGCTTGAGGGCCAGGCTTGTCAAAGGGATGAGGTGTGAGTGAGCCGGGGGCGGAGAGATTGAGATCCTCGCAGATCGCTCTGGCCGCCACCTTTGGAGGCATTCCGGGAGTTTTTGTCACGTGACTTTCCAACCCAACCACCCCCCTCCCCACACACGCACGCACACACACCCACTATCAACTAACCTACAAATCTATCATCCCGCCTTCCCACACCAATCCCAAAGTTAATCGACATTTCATTATCCAATGCGATGATTCTTGCTGGCCACAAGGCAGCCATTTCCCCCACAACCAATTTTTTCACAGCTGAGGTTGGGGGCGGCGGAGGCTACAGTTGTTAGCGCCGCTGCCTCATGAAGCTGGGGCAACCGGGTTCGATCCTGGCCTTGGGTGACTGTCTGTGCGGAGTCTGCATGTTCTCCCCCGTGTCTGTGTGGGTTTCCTCCCACAGTCCGAAGATGTGCAGGTTAGGCGGGTTGGTTGTGATAAATTGCCCCTTAGTGTCCAACGGTGTGTAGACTAGATGGAGCAACGGGGATAGGGTGGGGAGTGGGCCTAGGTAGGGTGCTCTTTCAGAGAGCCGGTGCAGACCCAATGGGCCTCCTTTTGCCCTGTAGGAATTCTATGGTTCCAATAACCAGCTGCTGACGGCCAAGATCTGGACTGAAAACTCTCAACTGACATTGGGTGAGCTTGTAATGGCTTGGTGCCAACGCAACAGGTTAACAACTCAAAGACGCCCAATGTATCTTGGGAGTGACAGACAAGCGGAGACAGATTGAAGTCACCGCCATTTATCCGTGGAAAGTATAAACTCTGGTTCCTTTAAGAGTCAATCTCTTCACTTCACGCTACACAAAAAGCACCTCGCCGGGTTCCCAGGTTAGGAAATTCATTGTTCTTACGCACCATTCCCGTTCTGCCTCGTTAACACTGAGCATTGTTTGTTCGATGGCTCACCAAACCTTAACCCAGTGACCTGTGCGATTCTCTTCAAACGCTCCAGCCTTGGGGGTCACCATGACACAGAGGTGGGGGGGGGGGGGGGGCATTCAGCCCATTGGGTCCGTGCTGGCTCAGCGGTCAGCCCCAGCTGCTCGATGCCCCGCAGCCCTGCACAGTATGACAGCCCAACACACTGTCATACGCCTCGGGGAGGTGGGGGGGGGGGGGGGGGGGGGGGGGGGGAACATGGCCGTTCTGGAATCACTGGGGCACGGTATTTCTGCATTTCGCCGCAGAAGAATATGCCACTCCTCTGTGCACGAAGGAGCAAAATGTTCCACAATCATAACATTGTTCAACAGGGTGGGACCTGAACTCACCACCTTCTGGCTCTTATCAACATTTACCTGGGTTCACTTGGAAATGCCACGACATCGGGGCAGCAGGGTAGCATGGTGGTTAGCATAAATGCTTCACAGCTCCAGGGTCCCAGGTTCGATTCCCGGCTGGGTCACTGTCTGTGTGGAGTCTGCACGTCCTCCCCGTGTGTGCGTGGGTTTCCTCCGGGTGCTCCGGTTTCCTCCCACAGTCCAAAGATGTGCGGGTTAGGTGGATTGGCCATGCTAAATTGCCCGTAGTGTCCTAATAAAAGTAAGGTTAGGGGGGGGGGGGGTGTTGGGTTACGGGTATAGGGTGGATACGTGGGTTTGAGTAGGGTGATCATGGCTCGGCACAACATTGAGGGCCGAAGGGCCTGTTCTGTGCTGTACTGTTCTATATGATTCTATACAGGGGACCCTGGGGAGAGGCCCAACGTTTCACAGGGGCTCCTGCAGGAGAGGTATTAATAATTCAAAGAGAGGCTGTGTTGTCCTGGTGTTGCCACTGGGCCCAGTAATGCTCTGGGGACGCGAGTTTGAATCCCACCACAGCAGATTAGAAGTCTGATGTTGACCACAAAACAATTGTCGTAAAATACCATCTAGGTCACTAATGTCCTCTTTAGGGGAAGGAAATCTGCCGTCCTTACCCGGTCTGGCCTACACGTGACCCCAGACCCTGTGGTTCACTCTTAAATGGGCCTCTGAACAAGGCCAATTAGGAATGGGCAACAAACGGCGTGGATACATTTTTATATTTAGTGTCACAAGTAGGCTGACATTAACACTGCAATGAAGTTACTGTGAAAATCCCCTAGTCGCCACATTCCGGCGCCTGTTCGGGTACACAGAGGGAGAATTCAGAATGTCCAATTCACCCTAACAAGCACGTCCTTCGGGACTTGTGGGAGGAAACCGGAGCACCCGGAGGAAACCCACGCAGACACGGGGGAGAACGTGCAGACTCCGCACAGACAGTGACCCAAGCCGGGAATCGAACCTGTGACCCTGGCGCTGTGAGGCAGCAATGCTAACCACTGTGCTTTAAATTAATTAAAGAAAAGGTGGCTTCTATTGATAATAAATGCAACTCTCTAATCATTGAATATCTACAGTGCAGAAGGAGTGCCATTTGGCCCATCGAGTCTCTGACAGAACGTCCCAACCAGGCCCAGGGGCTGGTTTAGCTCACAAGGCTAAATCGCTGGCTTTTAAAGCAGACCAAAGCAGGCCAGCAGCACGGTTCAATTCCCGTACCAGCCTCCCCGGACAGGCGCCGGAATGTGGCGACTAGGGGCTTTTCACAGTAACTTCATTGAAGCCTACTCGTGACAATAAGTGATTTTCATTTTCATTCCCTCCGCCCTACCCCCATAACCTCACTTAACGTTTTGGATACAAAGGGCCAACTTAGCACGGCCAATCCACCCAACCTGCACATCTTCGGACTGGGGGACGAAACCCGGAGCACCCTGAGGGAAGCCCACGCAGACACGGGGAGAACGTGCAGACTCCGCACAGACAGTGACCCAAGCCAGGAATCGAACCTGAGACCCTGGCGCTGTGAGGCAGCTGTGCTAACCGCTGTGTTGCCCAATCTGTTGATTGCACCCAGATTGTATAAGGTGTGATTTGAGTCACTAATCTGTTAAATCACATTCCTCCCTCATGCCCGGCTGTTGACTTCGCCCAGCAATCTCGAATGGCTTATCGATCCAGGATTCTGACGCCCAGCCTGATCCCAATCTCTCTTGTTTCTCTTCGCAGTTTTCAGATGTGCGTGCAGGGATTTTACGAGCAGTGGTACGAAAATAGAGGCAGCGCGGACTGGGTTGTTCCTCAAACAATTGCGCTGGTGAACGTTTGCCATGCCTTCAGGTAACTGCCTTCAGGTAACTGCGCATCTCTCAACCAGGAGGTCCACAGCCTCCGGTTCAATAAGGGCTTTAGCGCGACTCCCGACTCGATCACTCAAACCCTATTGGATGATAATTAAAGTAGCTTCTTCCGAACAAACTTACTTTTCACATTCTCCCCATTCAGTTAACGGAGTAAGAGTGAGGCACCTTAATTACGACGCGAGAGCGAGGTCGGTAATCAAAAGGCTTTAATCTACAGAGAACTGAACAGCATCCGAGAGAAGTGTGCTCACCACATGGAGCCTTATCCTTTATACCGTTTCCTGGGGGCGTAGCCAGAGGCGGAGTCCCCCAGGGTTCCAAGCCTCTTAAAGGGGCAAGGCATTAAAGGTCAGGTACCGTTTACAGCAGTTGTTAATACCGTTCATCACAAAGAGCTATTCCAGATGTCGGTGAAAAGACAATTTTGCCGAAGCTTGTCATTTTGCACTCACCAGGTAACCAGGAGAAAGCTTCAGGTTGTATTATAATCACAGGAATCCCGAGAAGGTCCAAACGTAAAGGTTTATTTCAGTTAAAGACAAGCAAGGCCTCAGTGTGGTGGGCGGTACATCCAGTCCCAGCCGGGAACGCCCGGAGATTCTGGTCCCCATCTTGGCCGGCCTTTACCTGCCCGATTTTACGAGCCCGTGCTCCACGAGCCCAGCGGGGAAATCAATGAGGCTTGGTGCCGTTGGGTCCCGTGGGGGGGGGGGGGGGGGGGGTTTACTCCAGGTTGGAAAGTAACTGATGGAGCAGCTGATGAGATCTCTCTATCTCTGTCCCTCAGCCGATCCGCTGACTCTGCCATATTTTTGTTTTGTTGCAGAGATTACATCGAGCGCCTGGCACAGAAGGTCCCAGGTGAGGGCGAAGAAGGGAAGGGGAGAGCGACGGTTTCTCTGGACAAAGTTTTGAGGGGGGGAGACAAATTCCTCACAGAAAACCTGTTTGACGATCTGAAGGTGAGAGATTCCTCTGCCCCTTCCGCCGGTTGTCAGATCTCAGGCGGACGCCTGCCACCCCCCCCCCCCCCCCCCCCCCCGCCCCCCGGCGGCATGTTTTGTGGTGGTGGCGGCCCGTATTGATCAGCAGTCGGATCCTCCTGATCCGCCGTTGTCCATGGGGTTTGCCATTGGTCGCACTCTCCACTGCCGGGGACAATCCCGTTGGGAACGGCCATAAAATCCCACCCTCAGAGAGTTTCTTGACTGAGAGAGTTTCCTGATGTGCTCAGTTTCACAGCTCTCCCCCCCACACAGCCCAGTGTCCCAGTTATCCCCTATTTATACTGATTGTTCAGTCTCACAGCTCCACCCACACAGCCCAGTGTCCCAGTTATCCCCAATTTATACTGATTGTTCAGTCTCACAGCCCCCCCACACAGCCCAGTGTCCCAGTTAGCCCCAATTTATATTCTTGTTAGTCTCACAGCTCTCCCCACACAGCCCAGTGTCCCAGTTATCCCCAATCTATACTGATTGTTCAGTCTCACAGCTCTTCCCACACAGCCCAGCGTCCCAGTTATCCCCTATTTATACTGATTGTTCAGTCTCACAGCTCCACCCACACAGCCCAGTGTCCCAGTTATCCCCAATTTATACTGATTGTTCAGTCTCACAGCTCCCCCCACACAGCCCAGTGTCCCAGTTATCCCCAATTTATACTGATTGTTCAGTCTCTTAGCTCTCCCCACACAGCCCAGTGTCCCAGTTATCCCCAATTTATACTGATTGTTCAGTCTCACAGCTCTCCCCCACACAGCCCAGTGTCCCAGTTATCCCCAATTTATACTGATTGTTCAGTCTCACAGCTCCCCCCCACACAGCCCAGTGTCCCAGTTATCCCCAATTTATACTGATTGTTCAGTCTCACAGCTCTCCCCACACAGCCCAGTGTCCCAGTTATCCCCTATTTATACTGATTGTTCAGTCTCACAGCTCCACCCACACAGCCCAGTGTCCCAGTTATCCCCTATTTATACTGATTGTTCAGTCTCACAGCTCTTCCCACACAGCCCAGTGTCCCAGTTATCCCCTATTTATACTGATTGTTCAGTCTCACAGCTCCCCCCCAACAGCACAGTGTCCCAGTTATCCCCTATTTATACTGATTGTTCAGTCTCACAGCTCTCCCTCACACAGCCCAGTGTACCAGTTATTCCCAATTTATACTGATTGTTCAGTCTCACAGCTCTCCCCCACACAGCCCAGCGTCCCAGTTATTCCCAATTTATACTGATTGTTCAGTCTCACAGCTCTCCCCCACACAGCCCAGCGTCCCAGTTATCCCCAATTTATATTGATTGCTCAGTCTCACAGCTTCCCCCACACAACCCAGTGTCCCAGTTATCCCCAATTCATACTGACTGTTCAGTCTCACAGCTTTCCCCACACAGCCCAGTGTCCCAGTTATCCCCAATTTATACTGATTGTTCAGTCTCACAGCCCCCCCCCCCCACACAGCCCAGTGTCCCAGTTATCCCCTATTTATACTGATTGTTCAGTCTCACAGCTCTCCCCCACAAAGCCCAGTGTCCCAGTTATCCCCAATTTATACTGATTGTTCAGTCTCACAGCTCCCCCCCCCCCCCC
The DNA here is from genome assembly GCF_902713615.1 of Scyliorhinus canicula. Taxonomy (NCBI): domain Eukaryota; kingdom Metazoa; phylum Chordata; class Chondrichthyes; order Carcharhiniformes; family Scyliorhinidae; genus Scyliorhinus; species Scyliorhinus canicula. Next base: position 17,082,187 of record NC_052172.1, read on the forward strand.
ACACAGCCCAGTGTCCCAGTTATCCCCAATTTATACTGATTGTTCAGTCTCACAGCTCCCCCCCCCCCCCCCCCCCCCTCCACACAGCCCAGTGTCCCAGTTATCCCCTGTTTATACTGATTGTTCAGTCTCACAGCTCTCCCCCACAAAGCCCAGTGTCCCAGTTATCCCCAATTTATACTGATTGGTCAGTCTCACAGCTCCACCCACACAGCCCAGTGTCCCAGTTATCCCCAATTTATACTGATTGTTCAGTCTCACAGCTCCACCCACACAGCCCAGTGTCCCAGTTATCCCCAATTTATACTGATTGTTCAGTCTCACAGCTCCACCCACACAGCCCAGTGTCCCAGTTATCCCCTATTTATACTGATTGCTCAGTCTCACAGCTCTCACCCCCTCCCCCCCCCACACACAGCCCAGTGTCCCAGTTATCCCCTATTTATACTGATTGTTCAGTCTCACAGCTCCACCCACACAGCCCAGTGTCCCAGTTATCCCCAATTTATACTGATTGTTCAGTCTCACAGCCCCCCCCACACAGCCCAGTGTCCCAGTTAGCCCCAATTTATATTCTTGTTAGTCTCACAGCTCTCCCCACACAGCCCAGTGTCCCAGTTATCCCCAATTTATACTGATTGTTCAGTCTCACAGCTCTTCCCACACAGCCCAGTGTCCCAGTTATCCCCTATTTATACTGATTGTTCAGTCTCACAGCTCCACCCACACAGCCCAGTGTCCCAGTTATCCCCAATTTATACTGATTGTTCAGTCTCACAGCTCCCCCCACACAGCCCAGTGTCCCAGTTATCCCCAATTTATACTGATTGTTCAGTCTCTCAGCTCTCCCCACACAGCCCAGTGTCCCAGTTATCCCCAATTGAAACTGATTGTTCAGTCTCACAGCTCTCCCCCACACAGCCCAGTGTCCCAGTTATCCCCAATTTATACTGATTGTTCAGTCTCACAGCTCCCCCCACACAGCCCAGTGTCCCAGTTATCCCCAATTTATACTGATTGTTCAGTCTCACAGCTCTCTCCCCACACAGCCCAGTGTCCCAGTTATCCCCTATTTATACTGATTGTTCAGTCTCACAGCTCCACCCACACAGCCCAGTGTCCCAGTTATCCCCTATTTATACTGATTGTTCAGTCTCACAGCTCTTCCCACACAGCCCAGTGTCCCAGTTATCCCCTATTTATACTGATTGTTCAGTCTCACAGCTCTCCCCCAACAGCCCAGTGTCCCAGTTATCCCCTATTTATACTGATTGTTCAGTCTCACAGCTCTCCCTCACACAGCCCAGTGTCCCAGTTATTCCCAATTTATACTGATTGTTCAGTCTCACAGCTCTCCCCCACACAGCCCAGCGTCCCAGTTATTCCCAATTTATACTGATTGTTCAGTCTCACAGCTCTCCCCCACACAGCCCAGCGTCCCAGTTATCCCCAATTTATATTGATTGCTCAGTCTCACAGCTTCCCCCACACAACCCAGTGTCCCAGTTATCCCCAATTCATACTGACTGTTCAGTCTCACAGCTTTCCCCACACAGCCCAGTGTCCCAGTTATCCCCAATTTATACTGATTGTTCAGTCTCACAGCCCCCCCCCCACACAGCCCAGTGTCCCAGTTATCCCCTATTTATACTGATTGTTCAGTCTCACAGCTCTCCCCCACAAAGCCCAGTGTCCCAGTTATCCCCAATTTATACTGATTGTTCAGTCTCACAGCTCCCCCCCCCCCCACACAGCCCAGTGTCCCAGTTATCCCCAATTTATACTGATTGTTCAGTCTCACAGCTCTCCCCCACACAGCCCAGCGTCCCAGTTATCCCCTATTTATATTGATTGCTCAGTCTCACAGCTTCCCCCACACAACCCAGTGTCCCAGTTATCCCCAATTCATACTGACTGTTCAGTCTCACAGCTCTCCCCACACAGCCCAGTGTCCCAGTTATCCCCAATTTATACTGATTGTTCAGTCTCACAGCCCCCCCACACAGCCCAGTGTCCCAGTTATCCCCTATTTATACTGATTGTTCAGTCTCACAGCTCTCCCCCACAAAGCCCAGTGTCCCAGTTATCCCCAATTTATACTGATTGTTCAGTCTCACAGCTCCCCCCCGCCACACAGCCCAGTGTCCCAGTTATCCCCAATTTATACTGATTGTTCAGTCTCACAGCTCCCCCCCCCACCCCCCCCCCCCCCCCATACAGCCCAGTGTCCCAGTTATCCCCTATTTATACTGATTGTTCAGTCTCACAGCTCTCCCCCACAAAGCCCAGTGTCCCAGTTATCCCCAATTTATACTGATTGGTCAGTCTCACAGCTCCACCCACACAGCCCAGTGTCCCAGTTATCCCCAATTTATACTGATTGTTCAGTCTCACAGCTCCACCCACACAGCCCAGTGTCCCAGTTATCCCCAATTTATACTGATTGTTCAGTCTCACAGCTCCACCCACACAGCCCAGTGTCCCAGTTATCCCCTATTTATACTGATTGCTCAGTCTCACAGCTCTCTCCCCCTCCCCCCCACACACAGCCCAGTGTCCCAGTTATCCCCAATTTATACTGATTGTTCAGTCCCACAGCTCTCCCCCACACAGCCCAGTGTCCCAGTTATCCCCAATTTATACTGATTGCTCAGTCTCACAGCTCTCTCCCCCCCCACACACAGCCCAGTGTTCCAGTTATCCCCAATTTATATTGTTGTTCAGTCTCACAGCTCTCCCCCCCCACTCAGCCCAGTGTCCCAGTTATCCCCAATTTATACTGATTGTTCAGTCTCACAGCTCTCCCCACACAGCCCAGTGTCCCAGTTATCCCCAATTTATATTGTTGTTCAGTCTCACAGCTCCCCCCCCATACAGCCCAGTGTCCCAGTAATCCCCAATTTATACTGATTGTTCAGTCTCACAGCTCCACCCACACAGCCCAGTGTCCCAGTTATCCCCTATTTCTACTGATTGTTCAGTCTCACAGCTCTCCCCACACAGCCCAGTGTCCCAGTTATCCCCAATTTATACTGATTGTTCAGTCTCACAGCTCTCCCCACACAGCCCAGTGTCCCAGTTATCCCCAATTTATACTGATTGTTCAGTCTCACAGCTCTCCCCCACACAGCCCAGTGTCCCAGTTATCCCCTATTTATACTGATTGTTCAGTCTCAGAGCTCCACCCACACAGCCCAGTGTCCCAGTTATCCCCAATTAATACTGATTGTTCAGTCTCACAGCTCCACCCACACAGCCCAGTGTCCCAGTTATCCCCAATTTATATTGTTGTTCAGTCTCACAGCTCTCCCCCACTCAGCCCAGTGTCCCAGTTATCCCCAATTAATACTGATTGTTCAGTCTCACAGCTCTCCCCCACTCAGCCCAGTGTCCCAGTTATCTCCAATTTATACTGATTGTTCAGTCTCACAGCTCTCCCCACACAGCCCAGTGTCCCAGTTATCCCCTATTTATGTTGACTTGGTTAGTCTCACAGCTCTCCCCCACACAGCCCAGTGTCCCAGTTATCCCCTATTTATATTGATTGTTCAGTCTCACAGCTCCCCCCCACTCAGCCCAGTGTCCCAGTTATCCCCAATTTATACTGATTGTTCAGTCTCACAGCTCTCCCCACACAGCCCAGTGTCCCAGTTATCCTCTATTTATATTGTTGTTCAGTCTCACAGCTCCCCCCCCCCCCCCCACACAGCCCAGTGTCCCAGTTATCCCCAATTTAAACATGCTCAAAGACAAGGAATACCAATCACCTGTTTCTCTGAACCATACCTCTGTCTTTGACATTGTCAAATATGTTGACGTCAAGATCCTGCGCTTCATTGTGGCTTGGTAACGAACACTGTCCTGTGCCACATGTTACTCCATAGCTGGACCAACATCTGGGTAACATCTGCTTCATCAATGTTGAGCAGGAGAACGTCAGTCTGGGCTCCCGGTCTTGTTCATTGGCTGGAAAAGGGAACCATGCGTGTGGGCTTTTGGCTGGGCCCAGGGTCAAAAGTCGAAGGTCACACGCCAAGGTACCAGGAAGCGATTCCTTTCGGGAATGATGGGCGGGGGAGATGGATATTAAACCGGGTGTCTGACCGGTGGCGCACAGCTGCGTCTGTCATTGTGCCTGAGGCCTTCGTACCTGTTTTTTTTTTAAATCCAATGTCTTCGGTCTTCATCTTACAGCCAAACTTTGCCAAGCTGCTGAAGAAGAAATGGTTGCACAGCTCAGAGAGTTTTGAATGTATCACCACCAGCCTCAAGCAGCACTTCAACCAGCTCCGGAAAATTCAAAACCAACCGTACCAGGTACGGCGACATTAATCTGCTTCCTCAACCTCGTCTAGGTGGGACCTCAACATGTTTGGGCGGCACGGCTGCACAGTGGTTAGCACTGTTGATTCACAGCGCCAGGGACCCGGGTTCGATTCCCGGCTTGGGTCACTGTCTGTGCGGAGTCTGCACGTTCTCCCCGTGTCCGCGTGGGTTTCCTCCGGGCGCTCCGGTTTCCTCCCGCAAGTCCAGAAAGACGTGCTGTTAGGTGAATTGGACATTCTGAATTCTCCCTCAGTGTAGAATGCTTGCCTTCATTGGACGGGGCATCGAGTATAAAATCTGGCCAGTCATGCGACAGTTGTATAGAACCTTGGGACGGCCGCACTTGGAATATTGCGCACAATTTTGGTCGCCACACTACCAGAAGGATGTGGGGGCTTTGGAGAGGGTGCAGAGGAGGTTTACCAAGATGTTGCCTGGGTCTGGAGGGTGTTAGCTTTGTGGAGAGGCTGAACCGACTCAGACTGTTTTCATTAGAAAGACGGAGGTTGAGGGGCGAGCTGATTGAGCTCTACAAGATTATGAGGGGCATGGATAGAGTGGATGGGCAGGCACTCTTTCCCAGGGTGGAGGGGTCAGTCACCAGGGGGCATAGGTTTAAGGTCCGTGGGGCAAAGGTTTAGGGGAGATGTGCGAGGCAGGTATTTTACGCAGAGGGTGGTGAGTGCCTGGAGCGTGTTGCCAGGGGAGGTTGTGCGGAAGCAGACACATTAACGGCGTTCAAAAGGCATCTTGACAAATCTATGGATACGATGGGTATAGAGGGATATGGTGCAAGGAAATGCTGAGGGATTTAGCCAAGGTTATCATGACCGGTACAGGCTTGGAGGGCTGAAGGGCCTGTTCCTGTGCTGTATTGTTCTTTGTTTCTTTGTATCCGAACAGGCGCCGGAGTGTGGCGACTCGGGGATTTTCAAAGTAACTTCATTACAGTGTTGTGACACTAATAAAGATTGTTATTATCCTCTTGGCTTTTCAATGGTTCGATGAGGGAGGGGATAGTCAGTCAGTGTTCATGGTGTTTGTCAACAACTTGCATTTAGAAAGGCACCTGTCTCAATATATGCTGTCTCACAGGTTTACTATTCTCCTGCATGTCTAATGAAAAAGCCCTGGGGAAAATTGATGTACAGAGAGATCTGGGTGTTCGGGTCCATTGTACCCTGAAGGTGGCTGCGCAGGTCGATAGAGTGGTCAAGAAGGCATACGGCATGCTTTCCTTCATCGGAAGGGGTATTGAGTACAAGAGTTGGCAGGTCATGTTACAGTTGTATAACAGGTTCGGCAACATTTGGAATACTGCATACAGTTCTGGTCGCCACATTACCAAAAGGATGTGGATGCTTTGGAGAAGGTGCAGAGGAGGTTCACCAGGATGTTGCCTGGTATGGAGGGCGCTAGCTATGAAGAGAGGTTGAGTAGATTAGGATTAATTTCATTAGAAAGACGGAGGTTGAGGGGGGACCTCATTGAGGTCTACAAAATCATGAGAGGTATAAACAGGGCGGATAGCAAGAAGCTTTTTCCCAGAGTGGGGGGGGGACTCAATTACTAGGGGGTCACGAGTTCAAGGTGAGAGGGGAAAAGTTTAAGGGAGATATGCGTGGGAAGTTCTTTATGCAGAGGGTGGTGGGTGCCTGGAACGCATTGCCGGCAAAGGTGGTAAGATGTATCTAGACAGATACATGAATGGGCAGGGAGCAGAGGGATACAGATCCTTAGAAAATAGGCGACAGTTTTAGATAGAGGATCTGGATCGGCGCAGGCTTGGAGGGCCGAAGGGCCTGTTCCTGTGCTGTAATCTTTCTTTGTTCTTTGTTTTTTATACGACTGCAATGTGTAAGGTCCCTGTGCACAGTCCTGACAGCCTTCTCCTGTCCTCCCCCCCCCCCCCATACCACAAATATTTTGATGAACATATATAACCAATTAATGCAAATTAAATACACCGAAGGATAAATTAAAGGGACAGTCCCGTTAAAGGGAAACTGCCGAAACCAAAAAGCGAATCGCCAATGAGACTTAAACTGTCAAACCAAAACGTGATTATTGGAGTCATGGAGGACCCCCAGCCCCTGCGGCGCCCAACGGGTACGGGAGGCCAAGAGGATGCCTGTGGACACTGCGCGTTCCCTCTCCCGGGATAAACAGAAGGCAACTTCGCAGACAGCGAGGAAAGCCAGCGTGTGGCTTCATGTCAAAATCCTGGGTTGAACCTTTAGACCTTCAGTTTGGTGCCCGCCCAACTGAGGTACATCTTCTCGTTTTAATCCTGTAACGGTAGCTAACCCCCGGCGCCGATTTGAACCCCCTGTGCATCAAAGTAAGGACAGAGCAAA
>NC_052172.1:17089369-17130743 GCF_902713615.1 Scyliorhinus canicula
GTAACGGCGACCTTGACAACGATCATCGATTGTCGTTTAAAACCCATCTGGTCCCCTTTAGGGAAGGAAATCTGCCGTCCTTACCCTGTCAGGCCTACACGTGACTCCAGACCCCACAGCGATGGGGTTGACCCTGAAATGGCCGAGCGAGACACTCGGCACGCGGGCGATGAGGGATGGGCAACAAACGCTGGGCCTGGCCGGGCCTTGCGAGTCACACATCACCTGGAGAAAATAAATAACTTTGCGTCCAATCTGTTTACATCTTCACTGCCAAAGATTAGAATCTGTTTTTAATGATAAGTGTGGGTTAGTTTAAGAATGTGTGAAAGAGTGAAGGAAAAGTTTGGTCTGTCTCCCTCACTTTGACCTGTAGCCGGGGGTTTATCTTTCAATCGGATCGCCTCCCCTTAGACTAAACTTGGCTTTTAAATCACGGTTTCCATTAGCGAGAGAGACAACGCGCTTACGCCGAGCAACCTCAGAGCAGGGGCATTCTGTGTAAAGCGAGTCACATCGCGAAACCGCGCGCCCATATCGAGAACGCACGCCGAACTATTTTTGTACGTTGACAATTTTCTCTTCCTTTCGACGGTTTTAGCTCCAATGGAAAAGCTTGACATGAAATCTAAACAATGCTGTCCTGTCAGTAAGGTTCCCTTGGCTGGGAGCTCGTTGCTTCTCAAGTAAACATGTTCACGGCAGATCACTGACCTTTCCACAGGAGCTGGGCTTGTTCATGTAGCGCCCATCGGCCAGGGGCAAGGTGCACGGCGTCCCCTCTTTCGTCATGGCAACCCACAGCTCCCAAAAACCAGAAGATACATTCCCGTGCCGGCCTCCCCGAACAGGCGCCGGAATGTGGCGACTAGGGGGCTTTTCGCAGCAACTTCATTTGAAGCCGACTCGTGACAATAAGCGATGATCATTTTCGTTTTTCATTTTCACGTTCACGTTCAATGGGGCCACTCTCTTTCATTCTTCCAAACAACCCCAAAGAGAGACACGGGTTCTGTGCCAGTTATAGAAAGGACACGGGGGGGGGACTGGAGCGGGTGCAAAGCAAGATTTACAAGGGTGATACCAGAACCCATGGGGCTACACCTTTCAGGATAAGACACCCCCCCCCCATTCCACAGTCTACTGGGAAAGGCTGACTAAACATTCAGCCAGTTTACAAAGGCATTCTCAGGGGAATTACCTCTCCGAACCCTCAGGCAACTGAGCAAGACGGCCAGCGTGACAGGTGAGGCTCGTCACCGAGGACCCCACCCAGCTTCCGCAGCTCGCCGGAGCTCGTCCAACCCGCGTGGTGATAGTTTCACACCGTGTGTTCTGACGGTGGTCTGGGTCATGATCGGGGTGCTGGTTGTGGGATCTTGCTGTGCGCAAATTGACTGCGGCGTTTCCCGCATTACGACGGCAATGAGTACTTCATTGGCCGTGAAGGGCTTTGGGGCAATCGTGGACATGTCCGTTCCCATCAAAACCACCGTACAAAATGTAGAAATGGCCTCCCGACGATGATACAAAACAAAATATAGTGACAGCAGCTACAGGGTGTTGTCTGGGCTTGTTGAACAGCTCGGTTCAGTAAAAGTGGCACCTTAATTGTTTACCGCCTCCAGTAATTACCATTAGTTCATGCTCAATGTTGTTTTTAAATCGCTCTTGGAATACGAATGTTATTTTAAAAATGTATTTTATTCCGAAACATTTTCCGAAACACAAAAACACAAATCAATAGCGTCACCACACCCCCCCCCCCCCCACTTCACAGTTTGTACAATTTCCCCCCCCCCTTTTTTTACCTCCCCCCCACCCCCAACGACAGACAATTCCTCAAACATGGTCACGAACTGTCCCCACCGTTTCTCAAAGCCCTCCGCCAACCTCCCCCTCCTCCCACCCCCCACCCCATCCCTCAACCGGAACGTGATCCTTTCCAGCCCAAGAAAGTCGGACAGGTCCCCCCCCCCCCCCCCCCCCCACGCCCGGCCGCCACCTCCACAATCTTCGATAACGTCCCCAACACCCCCCCCCCACCCCACCCCTCAACCGGAACGTGATCCATTCCAGCCCAAGAAAGTCGGACAGGTTCCCCCCCCCCCCCCCCACCCCCACGCCCGGGCCGCCACCCCCCACAATCTTCGATAACGTCCCCAACACCCCCCCCCCCCCCACCCTCCCAGAATATCTCCAACTTCTCGCTGCCCCGGAACAGGTGCGCGTGATCCGCCGGCCCTCGCCCACACTCCTCACACCCGCCGGCCTCCCCCTTGGTAAGAAACCCACTCACCCTCGCCCCGGTCGTACACACCCCACGCACCACCTTGAATTGAATCAAGCACGAGGAGGTCGAATGTACTCTACCGTCGCCCTCACTCCGCACTCCCCATCCCAGATCCCCCCCCCTCAACTCGTCCTCCCATTCATTCTTGATCCTCACCACCTGCGCTCCCCACTGCTCCCCCAGCCACCCAAATATATCGCCAATCCTGCCCTCCCCCTCCGCACATCCGCGAGCAGCAGCCGCTCCAGCAGGGTACACTCCAGCAGCTTGGCAAACCCTCTCCCTTCCTTCCACGTGGAATCCCTCACTTCTGCACACCTGAATTCGCTTCCCTTCGGCGCTCCACCACTCCCGCAGCTCTTCCAGACTTGCAAACCTCTCCTCCAGGTACAAATCCCTCACCCTCACCCACCCCCTGTACATGCCATCCATCTCCCCCGGCTTAAACCTGTGGTTCTCACACAGCGACGTTAACACCGACATCCCCTCCATCCTAAAGTGTCTCCTCAACTGGTTCCACGCCCTGATCGTGGACTGTACCACCGGGGTCACCGTGTCCCCTTCCCGGTGCCAGCGGAAGTGACATCGTCACCCTGACCCTGGGCCCTCTACAGGAGTCCTCCTCCCTCCAAACCCACTCTCACCCCTCCCACCACCATCTCACCTTCTCCGCGTTCGCTGGCCAGCGCTAGTTTGGCAGCGTCAGATTCCCTTTCTGCCTCTGTAACTGGGCCCTCTTTACCCTTCCCCGCCCAGACAAACTCCGAGGTCGTTGCCTCCCATTTCCAGATAAAGGCCTTAGCGATAAAAATCGTGTGGGTCTGGAATGCAAACAGGAACCTCGGCAACACCTTAATCACCTGGACCCTCCCCTCCAGTGACAGGTGTCGCGCATTCCACCTCCTAAAATCCCCCCTCACCTCCTCCACCAACGTTGTCAGGTTCCACTTGTGCAGCTTCACCCACTCCCCCATCGCAAGGACCCCTAGACACCTGAAGCTGCCCCTGGCTACCCTAAATGTCAACACCCCCAGATTGGTTCCCCTACCTGCCGCTTTCACCGGGACCACCTCACTCTTCCCGACGTTTAACTTATATCCCGAGAATGTCCCAAACCTGTCCATTATTCTTCACTTACTCTCCAGCCGGTCCGACGCCATTAGCAACAGGTCGTCCACGTACAGCCGGTGTTCCCTACTCCCCCTCATGATCCCCTGACCCCCTCGGGGTCATCGCCAATGGCTCCATTGCCAGCGTGAACAGCAGGCGACAGCGGGCACCCCTGTCTCATTCCCCCATGCGACCCAAAGCTCCGCGACCTTATCTCATTTGTCCGTGCACGCGCCACCGGGGCCTCATACAACAGACGTGCCCAGGCCACAAACCCCGGGCCAAACCCGAACCTTCCCAAAATCTCAAACAGGTAACTCCACTCCACCCAATCAAAAGTCTTCTCCGCATCCATAGAGACCACCACCTCCAGTACCTGCCCCTCCGTCAGGGTCATAATCACGCTTAGCAGCCTCCCGATGTTACTGGGGAACTGCCCGTCCTTTATGAAGCCCGATTGGTCCTCAGCGACCACCCCATGGTACACACCCCTGCATCCTCCTCGCCACTAACTTGGCCAACACGTTCACATCCATGTTTAACCTGTATGACCCACACTCCAGCTGGTCCTTTCCCTTCTTCGGGATGGGCGTAATCAATGCTTGTATCAATGTCTCCAGCAGTTCTTCCTTCTCCAGCACCTCACTAAACATCCTCGGCCAATGGGGTGCCAACTCCGTCGTGAACTCCTCCTGGTAGCCATCTGACTCTGGGGCCTTCCTCGACTTCATCCCCCCTCATGCTGTCCATCACCTCCCACTGCCCTAATGGCTCCTTCAGTGCCTGCCTCCTCTCTTCCTCCAGCCTCGGGAACTCCAGCCCGTCCACTGATTGCCCCATATGCCCCTCCTCGTCTCGCCAGCTCGGCCCTGATAATCCTACCCGCCTCCTATACTACGTCCCCCCTTCCCTGTCCGCACCCTCAAACTTTTGCGGCCTGCCTCTATAACTGGTCGGCCGACATGCGACTCGCCTTCGCTCCATACTCATATTGCACCCCCCTCGCCCTCTGCAGGTGCCCCACTGCCCCTTTCCCGTTGTCAGCCTGCCCCTGTGACCTCTTTCTCTCGGACAACCCCTCCTCAGTGGGAGCCCTTGAATACTTCCTGTCCACCTCGACCATCACGTCCAACAGCTGTCCATACCCCTCCCACCTCTTACTGTCCCTGTGCGTCTTGCACGGAATAACCTCCCCCTGAACCACCGCCTTCAACACCTCCCACAATGCAGCTGCCGACACCCCCCCCCTCCCCATTCTGATTCGAGTCCAGATAGTCCCTAATCACCGACCGCACCGTCTCACAGAATCCCTCGTGCACCAAAACCCCAAATCCAGCCTCCACCCGACCTCTGCTCCTGCCTCGAACTAAGTCTGACCTCCAACCAGTACGACGGGCGATCCGAGGTCACGCTTCCTGCATACCCCACCCTCACCCCCCCCACTCTCACCCCCCCACCCTCACCCCCCACCCTCACCACACCCTCACCCCCACCCTCACCCCCACCCTCACCCCCCACCCTCACCCCCCCACCCTCACCCCCCACCCTCACCCCCACCCTCACCCCCACCCTCACCCCCACCCTCACTCCCCACCCTCACCCCCCACCCTCACCCCCCACCCTCACCCCCACCCTCACCCCCACCCTCACCCCCCACCCTCACCCCCCACCCTCACCCCCCACCCTCACCCACACCCTCACCCCCCACCCTCACCCCCCACCCTCACCCCCCACCCTCACCCCCCACCCTCACCCCCACCCTCACCCCACCCTCACCCCTCACCCTCACCCCCACCCTCACCCCCCACTCTCACACCCCCACCCTCACCCCCACCCTCACCCCCCACCCTCACCCCCACCCTCACCCCCACCCTCACCCCTCACCCTCACCCCCACCCTCACCCCCCACCCTCACCCCCCACCCTCACCCCCACCCTCACCCCCACCCTCACCCCTCACCCTCACCCCCACCCTCACCCCCCACCCTCACCCCCACCCTCACCCCCACCCTCACCCCCCACCTTCACCCCCACCCTCACCCATCACCCTCACCCCCACACTCACCCCCCACCCTCACCCCCACCCTCACCCCCACCCTCACCCCCACCCCCCACCCTCACCCCCACCCTCACCCCCACCCTTACCCCCCACCCTCACCACCCACCCTCACCCCCACCCTCACCTCTCACCCTCACCCCCAACCTCACCCCCCACCCTCACCCCCACCCTCACACCCCACCCTCACGCCCACCCTCACCCCCATCCTCACCCCCCACCCTCACCCCCACCCTCACCCCCACCCTCACCCCCCACCCTCACCCCTCACCCTCACCCCACCCTCACCCCCACCTCCCCCCCCCTCACCCCCACCCTCACCCTCACCCTCACCCCCCACCCTCACCCCCCCTCACCCCCCACCCTCACCACCACCCACCCCATCCTCCCCCCACCCTCACCCCACCCTCACCCCCCACCCTCACCCCCCACCCTCACCCCCACCCTCACCCCCACCTCACCTCCACCCTCACCCCCACCCTCACCCCCACCCTCACCCCCACCCTCACCCCCACCCTCACACCCCCACCCTCACCCCCCACCCTCACCCCCCACCCTCACCCACACCCTCCCCCCCACCCTCACCCCCCACCCTCACCCCCCACCCTCACCCCCCACCCTCACCCCCCACCCTCACCCCCACCCTCACCCCCCTCACCCTCACCCCCACCCTCACCCCCCCCACTCTCACACCCCACCCTCACCCCCCACCCTCACCCCCCACCCTCACCACCCACCCTCACCCCCACCTCACCCCTCACCCTCACCCCCACCCTCACCCCCCCACCCTCACCCCCCCACCCTCACCCCACCCTCAACCCCCACCCTCAACCCCCACCCTCACCCCCCACCCCTCACCCCCACCCTCAACCCCCACCCTCACCCCACCCTCACCCCCCCACCTTCACCCCCACCCTCACCCATCACCCTCACCCCACACTCACCCCCCACCCTCACCCCCACCCTCACCCCCACCCTCACCCCCACCCCCCACCCTCACCCCCACCCTCACCCCCACCCTCACCCCCACCCTCACCCCCCACCCTCACCCCCACCCTCACCTCTCACCCTCACCCTCAACCTCACCCCCCACCCTCACCCCACCCTCACAACCCCACCCTCACGCCCACCCTCACCCCCATCCTCACCACCCCACCCTCACCCCCCCCCTCACCCCCCACACTCACCCTCACCCTCACCCCCCACCCTCACCCCCCACCCTCACCCCCCACCCTCACCACCATCCTCACCCCCATCCTCACCCCCACCCTCACCCTACCCTCACCCCCCACCCTCACCCCCCACCCTCACCCCCACCCTCACCCCCAACCTCACCTCTCACCCTCACCCCCACCCTCACCCGCCACCCTCACCCCCACCCTCACCCCCACCCTCACCACCATCCTAACACCCATCCTCACCCCCCACCCTCACCCCTACCCTCACCCCCCACCCTCACCCCCCACCCTCACCCCCACCCTCACCCCCACCCTCACCTCTCACCCTCACCCCCACCCTCACCCCCCACCCTCACCCCCACCCTCACCCCCCACCCTCACCCTCACCCTCACCACCACCCTCACCCCCCAACCTCACCCCCCACCCTCACCCCCACCCCCACCCTCACCCCCACCCTCACCCCCCACCCTCACCCCACCCTCACCCCCCTCACCCCCCACCATCACCCCCACCCTCAACCTCAGCCCCCACCCTCACCCCCCACCCTCACCCCCACACCACTCACCCCCCACCCTCACCCCCACCCTCACCCCCCACCCTCACCCTCCACCCTCACCCCCCCACCCTCAACCCCCACCCTCACCCCCCCACCCACCCCCCACCCTCACCCCACCCTCACCCTCACCCCCCACCCTCACCCCCCCACCCTCACCCCCCACCCTCACCCCCCACCCTCACCCCCCCACCCGCACCCCCACACCCTCACCCCCACACCCTCACCCCCACCTCACCCCACCTCACCCCCACCCTCACCCCCCGACCCTCACCCTCCACCCTCACCCCCACCCTCACCCCCACCCTCACCCCCACCCTCACCCCCAGCCCTCACCCTCAACCCTCACCCACCACCCTCACCCCCCACCCTCACGCCCCCACCCTCACGCCTCACCCCCCAACCCTCACCCCCACCCTCACCCACCCACCCTCACCCCCCACCTCACCCCCCACCCTCACCCCCCACCCTCACCCCCACCCTCACTCCCCCACCCTCACCCCCACACTCACCCCCCACCCTCACCCCCACCCTCACCCCCCACCCTCACCCTCCACCCTCACCCCCCACCCTCACCCCCACCCTCACCCCCACCCTCACCCTCACCCCCCACCCTCACCCCCCACCCTCACCCCCACCCTCACCCCCCACCCTCACCCCCACCCTCACCCCCACCCTCACCCCCCACCCTCACCCCCCCACCCTCACCCCCACCCTCACCCCCACCCTCACCCCCACCCTCACCCCCCCCACCCTCACCCCCACCCTCACCCCTCACCCTCACCCCCCACCCTCACCCTCACCCCCACCCCCCACCCTCACCCCACCCCCCACCCTCACCCCCACCCCCACCCCCACCCCCACCCTCACCCTCACCCCCACCCTCACCCTCACCCTCACCCCCACCGACACCATCAAAATCAATTCTGCCGTACACCTTGGACACATGCGAGGGGAAGGAGTAGTCCGGCACCCCCAGGTTCCTAAACTTCCACGGATCCACCATTGCCGTCCGTTCCAAAAACCCTCCCAGCTCCCTCGCCATTCTCAACCTTCCCATTGACTGAGGGCTCGACCTATCCACCTCGGTTCTAACAGACAGTTAGAAACACCCCCCACCCACCCCCCCACCCCCCACCCCCCACCGCCATTGTCAGCTGGTGCTTTATCCACGTCGAGACTCATTCTCAGTAACCCCTTCACACAGCCACATTATCCCAGCCTGCCGCATATACATTCACGAGCACCACCGGCACGTCCTCCATGGCTGCCACAAACAGCGCCTTGTTGGTCAGCAAGATGGCCACACCCCCCCCCCCCCCACCCGAGTGGAATACCTGACCCACCCACCCCTTCCTCAACCTGACCTGACCCTTTGCCCGGGGGGGTGTCTCCTGCAGAAGGACCACCCCCTCGCCTTCAAGCTCCTCAGACGCGCGAAGACCCGAGATCTCTTCACCGGCCCGTTCAGTCCCCGTACATTCCACGTTACAAATCTTACCGGAGACCAACGGCTTCCACTTTCCTCGACCGTCCGTCATCATCTCCCTCCGATTCTACCTCCTTTATCATCACCCTGAACCGGGCCCATCTCAGCTGGCCTCCTTCTCCGCCCACGACCACGCGCAGTCTCTAACAGTGGGCACGTTACGCCCCCTCCTCCCCGCCCCTCCCCTTCCCCTCCGCTCCCCCCACCCCTCCGCCTCGCCATTTACCGCGGCCATCTCCCCCGCCTCACTTCCGTTCACTACCCGTCCGCGTGGCACCTCCTGCCCTGAAGCCCCTCCTACCTGCCCCTCCCCCTGCCCTTCCCTCCCTGCCAATGCGAACAGCTCCCCTTTCCCCCACACGATCACAGACACAACCAAAACCGCAGCCCCCGCCAAAAAACCCACCACAGATGGCGGGGGGATGGGGGGGGGAGGGGGGAACGTTGCCCCCTCACAAACTTATAAGACTGACAGACTTTGGCCCATCGAGTCAGCACCGGCCCTTGGAAAGGGCACGCTGCTTAAGCCCACTCCTCCGCGCTAGCCCATAACCCCGCCTAACCTTGTTGGACACGAAGGGGCAATTCAGAGCTGGATAGCTGCAGTCACAGCCAGAAGGGGTATGAATCTCTCTCTGTAATCTAAAGACTGTAAATCGATCCTGCTGATTTAAAACTAATAGCAGTAGTGACTTTAACTTGATGTGCTTCTGGTAAAAGGTGTTTTAAGTCGTATGGATGTTAAAAGGAAAGATTAAAGGATTACTTAGTGCTGTATTCTTTGGGGCCAACCCCACCTAATCTGCACATCTTTGGACTGTGGGAGGAAACCGGAGCACCCGGAGGAAACCCACGCAGACACGGGGGAGAACGTGCAGACTCCGCACAGACAGTGACCCGAGGCCGGAATTGAACTCGGGTCCCTGGCGCTGTGAGGCAGCGGCGCTAACCGCCGTGCCACCCTGCCGGCCACGCAAACAACGTTGCGGCATCTCAGGATTGAACTTTGGCCCTTGAAACTTCCTCCCACACTTGGCAGCGAGCCCTGCTGACAGAGGAAGGGGCGGTTGGGGGGGGTGGGGGGGGGGGGGGTGGGTGGCATCAGGATTGCAAACTCCAGGTTTAACTGAATTGAAACCAAGTGGCCTGGGAGTGTTTCCAGTTCAAATCTGTGATGGATGCTGGGGGAATACACGATACAGAAATGCCAGCGATGCGATAAACATTACTCTCGTCTAAACGTCCTGTGAGATCTGGCTTGTGCACAATGCTGGGTGGATGATCGGAAGGCGAGGGTGGACTAAATCATTAACATTATGGATGAAGCCAGATAGTCGTGGGCCAGAGATCAAAATAGCTTATCACAGCAGTAAATGCCTCTGATTAACTCTGTGAGAGCCAACTTGGGCTCAAAGGCTAATTGGAGTCATAGAATCACAGAGACCCAGGGGCCAGGAGAACAGATTGAGAGGGCTACCGTTTAGGCTGGTTGAGGAAAATTTCCGGTATTTGGGAATCCAGGTGGCACGAGACTGGGGCAGGCTGCATAAGTTAAATTTGGCCAGGGTGGTGGAGCAAATGAAGGGAGAGTTTCGGAGATGGGTTGCACTCCCGCTGTCGCTGGCAGGGAGGGTGCAGACTGTAAAGATGACAATCCTCCCTCGATTTTTGTTTATTTTTCAGTGCCTCCTGATCTTTATCCCACAGTCCTTCTTCAAAAGGGTTAACAAGATGATCATGAGCTTTGTCTGGGCGGGAAAATCCCCGCGGGTGAAGAAGGCGATGTTGGAGAGGAACCGCAGCGAGGGGGGGCTGGCTTTGCCGAGTCTGGTCAATTATTACTGGGCGGCCAACATCGCTATGATAAGGAAGTGGATGGTGGGTACGGGGTCTATTTGGGAGCGGGTGGAGGCGGCTTCGTGCAGGGGCTCCAGCTTGGCAGCCCTGGTCACGGCTCCTCTACCGCTGCCGCCGGCCAAGTACACCACCATCCCGGTAGTGGTGGCGACCCTGCGGATATGGGGCCAGTGGGGGAGGCATGTGGGGGAGATGGGGGCGTCTGTCTGGGCACCAATCTGCGACAACCATCGGTTTGCCCCCGGGAGTATGGATGGGGGGGGTTCCGAGTATGGCGGCGGGCGGGGGCGGAAAGGGTGGGTGATATGTTCCTGGAAGGGAGCTTTGTGAGTTTGAGGAGCTTGGAGGAGAAATTTGGGTTGGTAAGGGGAAATGATTTTAGATACCTACAGCTGCGGGACTTTGTTCGTAGACAGGTCCCATCTTTCCCACGCCTCCCGCCAATGGGGATCCTCGACAGAATAGTCTCTAGGAGGGAAGAAGGGGAGGGTAGAGTCTCGGGTATATATAAGGTGCTCATGAGGGAGGAAGGGTCCCAGACAGAGGAACTGAAACTTAAATGGGAGGAGGAGCTAGGCGGGGAAATGGAGGACGGGCTGTGGGCAGAGACCCTGAGTAGGGTCAATTCGACCGCGACATGTGCAAGGCTCGGGCTGATCCAATTTAAGGTCGTTCACCGGGCCCATATGACGGTGGCTCGGATGAGCATATTCTTCAGGATAGAGGACAAATGCGCTAGGTGCGCGGGAGGACCAGCGAACCATGTTCACATGTTCTGGGCATGCCCTAAGCTGAGGGGGTACTGGGAGGGATTTGCGGGGGTCATGTCCCGGGTGCTAAAAACAAGGGTGGTGATGAGTCCAGGGGTGGCAATTTTTGGGGTTTCGGAGGACCCGGGGGTCCAGGGGGAGAAAGAGGCCGATGTTTTGGCCTTTGCTTCCCTGATAGCCCGGTGTAGCCATCTAAGATGGACACTGGGCTACAAATTGGAGAACTGCTAAGACTGCAGGGAGAAACAGTCATAGTGAGGACAAGCAGCTTGCAGAAGACTGTTTTGCATTCTGCACGTACAGAAACCAGTTTCTGGCCAGGTGCAGAGTTTCAGCCAAAGGTGCAAATGGGAAACAGATCTGCATAGTAATGAGGTGATCCAGATCCAGACCCTGGACATTGGAAACATTTAAGTATCAATGGATACTTCTCCATAGACGCCCAGACAGAACGGCGCCAAAGCAACCAACACAAAGAGCCGTAGGGACCGCCCCACCCATCGAGGAATGACCCTCAGATTGGAGAGTTCGAATGATATCGATTGGGAGAGACCCAATCGATACCTGGCAGGTGAAAGAATCCGCCCCAAGGGGCACGGACTTCTAGGACCTATAAGAGTAGGTCCCGCACATGGTTCGGTCTGTTATTAGCTCCGGCCCAGACCTGTTACATCGCAATCCTGACTCCAGTTTTCATCACCGGCCGTTGAGCATCAGCCATCGAACTGTAAGTGCCAACACAACGATCGCTACGTGATCCAGACCTTGCTAGATCTTGACAACTTTGCGAATCAGAAAGTTGCAGACCAAGAACGGGACGAAGGCCTTGTCCCCTGACCTTGCCTGTTCCTGTCTAGATAAGTATTTAGTTGTTTAGTATTAGAAGCAAGTTAGTCTCTTTAGCGTATGCATGTGTATTTATTATATTTGTTATAATAAACACCAATCGTTTGGACTTACTAATCGGTGTACGGATTTATTACTTTGAACCTGACCTTGATATACTTGTGACGGTGTCTCAATACGGCACCTGGCGACTCCGAGCATAATTACACATACAGAGCCATAGTAGTGTTAAGCACACGGCCTTTAAACGGAGGCGTGTTAATCACACTCCAGTAAAACGAGCAACACCGGCGACGAATACTATTGGCGTGGAGGGACTCAAAGCCCCCGAAGACTGAGTGGTGGCTTGCGGACATGTCGAGTTTCCTGGGTATGGAGAAAATTAAGTTCGCCTTGAGGGGATCTGTGCAGGGGTTCGCCCGGAGGTGGCAACCATTTATTGACTTCTTTGCGGGAGAGTGAGCGTCAGCAGGGGGTGGGGGGGGGGGGGGGTAGAGTAGAGTAGGAGGGAAAATATGGCGGGTAGTACTGGTAGGAGAGGAGCGGGCTGGTGCAATATGTTACGATGGAAGTATTGAAAGTACGTGGATGTTTGCACATTTTTGCCTTTTTTGCTTTCTTTCTGATGATGTCTGTAACTGTTTATAAAGCCAAAAACTAACTCAATAAAATTGTTTATTAAAAAAAAAGAATATCAGAGATCCTGCAGTGCAGGAGGAGGCCATTCTGCCCATCGAGTCTGCGCCGACCCTCTGAAAGAGAACCCCACCTAGGCCCATACCCCCACCCTATCCCTCTAACCCTACCTAACCTGCACATTGCTGGACACTAAGGGGCAATTTATCACGGCCAATCCACCTAACCTGCACATTTTTGGATTGTGGGAGGAAACCGGAGCGCCCGGAGGAAACCCCCACGCAGACACGGGGAGAACGTGCAGACTCCGCACAGTCACCTGAGGCCGGAATTGAACCCGGGTCCCAGGCGCTGTGAGGCAACAGTGCTAATCACTGTGTCACCGTGCCGCCCTGTCCTAATGCGACAGGTCAGGGGAAGGGATTTCTGCGATGAACTCACCTCCTGACCCCCCAAAGCCTGTCCACCATCTACAAGACACAAGTCAGGAGTGCGATGGACTCTCCACTTGCCTGGATGAGCGCAGCTCCAACAACACTCAAGAAGCTCAACACCATCCAGGACAAAGCAGCCCCTGCTTGATTGGCATCCCATCCACCACCTTAAACATTCCCTCCCCTCCACCATCGGCGCACAGTGGCAGCCGTGGGTACCATCTACAAGATGCACTGCAGCAACTCACCAAGGATCCTTCAACAGCACCTTCCAAACCCACGACCACTACCATCTAGAAGGACAAGGGCAGCAAATATCTAGGAACCCCACCCCTCCGAGTCACTCACCACCCTGACTTGGGAAGATATCGGCCGTTCCTTCACTGTCGCTGGGTCAAAATCCTGGAACTCCCTCCCTAACAGCACTGTGGATGTACCTATGCCGGAGTTAATGCAGCAGTTCAAGAAGGCAAGGGGCAATTAGGGACGGGCAATAAAAATGGGTTTTGTCGGCGACACCACGACTCAAGAATCAATGAAAAAGACTCCATCGCCCCACTGGCCCCCCTTCCTCCACCCTCCGTTAGTTTCAGCTCATTCAAGTAACTGCAGTGATCCCCATTGTGGTCGGTGCCTGGAACTCGCTGCCGGGAGAGGTAGTGGGAGCAGATGCGATAGCGCCTTGACAAATATGTGAATAGGACGGGAATAGAGGGGTACGAACCCCGGAAGTACAGGAGGCTAGATGGGCAGCAGCCTCAGATGGCCGAAGGGCCTGGTCCTGGGCTGCACTCTTCTCTGCCCTTTGCCTCAAAGCTCCAGATTCTCACCTAATTCATCATTTTCCTCCTTCCAGCTTAAAACCTTCCTCTTTCACCCATTCAGTCGCCGGTGTGGCTCTGAATCAATTTTGTGCCTTATCACATTCAAGACGCAACATAAATCCTGGGCAGGTGTAGCTGGAAATGTTGCATCACTTCCCGCACCGGGTGATGTACTAAGGCAGACTTTCACCTCTTTCCACATCCAGTTATTCCCGGAAAAGGTTGCGAGGGCCTTAAAGCTTTAGGGGGCGCCGCTCCACATCAAACGTGGCTAACCTGTGTTGTGTTATGTACTCTGGGATAACACAGGCTGCAACTCGATGCAGCTTTGACCAAAAGATACTCCAGGCTTTGAGGTAAGGTCAATGTGATTTATTGAACCATTAGCACAGTTCTCTATGAGTTCGACTCTCCTGCTAATCTTGCTATAGTAACTCAGTCTAACTAACCGGTCTGCTCTAAGCCACGTGGTGGGTGTGATGCTTCTGATCTGCCCCTTTCCTACTCTCCAAGTGTCGCCTGTGGAAAGAGACAGAGCAGGTGTGCCCTGTCCTTATATATGGGTTGTGTAATGCCCCCTTGTGTTAGTGTCACCTCTGGGTATGTTGACTGCCCATTGGTCGTGTTCTATTCTATGTGTTCATTAGCTGTATGTCTGCATGTCATGATGTCTCTGGTGCTCCCTCTAGTGTTCACTTAGTCGTAGTGTATTTACATTAACCCCTTGTGTATTTACAGTGATGCATATCACCACAACCAGGCGTCTCCTCTCACCGCCGGCCATTGGCGGGTTGGGAAGGATTCTGCAGGTTGACGCGCTCGACCCGTTTGGCCGCGTTACGGACGCACCTTCCTTGGGCTGTCAAGTCCTGGGGGGGGGGGGGGGGGGGGGTCTCGAATCCGGAGCTTCTGGCTCGGAGGCAGGGGCGCTGACCCCCACCGCGCCGCAAGACCGGCAACACAACAGGAGCAATCCCCCCCCCTCCCCCTAAATTTGTGCACCCGGCCTCACTTTAATGTCTCCGCCAGACGCCGTGGGGTTGGCGATCCAGCTCAGATTGGCGCGTCTGTGGGGTATCACCTCAGTGAGTTACCCACTGAGCTAGGTTGGCAGTGAGCAACGTGGTGGGGGTGGGGGGGGGTGTGTGTGTGGGCTGGGGGGGGGGGGGGGTGTTGCTTTTAGGATGTTACAGGTGGGCACATTTGAATTTGTTTATTGTCACGTGTACCGAGGTACCGTGAAAAGTATTTTTCTCCGAGCAGCTCAACAGATCATTTAGTACATGAAAAGAAAATATACAATAGGGCAACACAAGGTATACAATGTAAATACCTAGACACCGGCATCGGATGAAGCATACAGGGTGTAGTGTTAATCAGGTCAGGCCATAAGAGGGTCGTTTAGGAGTCTGGTGACAGCGGGGAAGAAGCTGTTTTTGAGTCTGTTTGTGCGTGTTCTCAGACTTCTGTATCTCCTGCCCGATGGAAGAAGTTGGAAGAGTGAGTAAGCCGGGTGGGAGGGGTCTTTGATTATGCTGCCCGCTTTCCCCAGGCAGCGGGAGGTGTAGATGGAGTCAATGGATGGGAGGCGGGTCCGTGTGATGGACTGGGCGGTATTCACGACTCTCTGTAGTTTCTTGCGGTCCTGGGCTGAGCAGTTGCCATACCAGGCTGTGATGCAGCCAGATAGGGGGTGGGATTCTCCCCCACCCACGCTGGGTGGGAGAATCGCCGGGGCGCCGCACGAATCGTGCCACGCCGCCCCGACCCCCGCATGCTCCTGATCCCCCCCCCCCCCCCCCGCAAAACCAGCGCCGCGCGATTCCGCCGGGCCACTCGGAGAATCGCTGCAAACGGTGAGCGCCGATTCTCCGGCCCGGATGGGCCAAGCTGCCGCTACGACACGACAGGTTCCCACCGGCGCCATCCACCCCTGTTCGCTGCCGACGGGAACTCTGCGCGAATGCTGGGGGGACGGCCTGTGGGTGGGGGTAGGGGGGCTCCTTCACTGGGGGGGGGGGCCTCCGATGGGGTCTGGCCCGCGATCGGGGCCCACCAATCGGCGGGCCGGCCTCTCCCCCCCCCCCCCCGAGCCTACCTCCTTCCACGGCAGGCCCCAGGATACCGGCGCCATGTTGGCGAGGGGCCGGCACGCGTAAGAAGTTCCCCGCGCATGCGCAGGATGGTGCGGCCCAACTACGCATGCGCAGGATTGAGCTTCCCCAACTACGCATGCGCAGGATGGTGCGGCCCAACTACGCATGCGCAGGATTGAGCTTCCCCAACTACGCATGCGCAGGATGGTGCGGCCCAACTACGCATGCGCAGGATTGAGCTTCCCCAACTGCGCATGCGCGGGATGGCGCGGCCCAACTACGCATGCGCAGGATGGTGCGGCCCAACTACGCATGCGCAGGATTGAGCTTCCCCAACTACGCATGCGCAGGATGGTGCGGCCCAACTACGCATGCGCAGGATTGAGCTTCCCCAACTGCGCATGCGCGGGTTGGCACGGCGCCCATTTGGCGCCGCGTAAGGAGGCTGGAGCGGCGTGAACTGCTCCGCAGGCCGTGCTGGGCCCCTATGAGGGCCAGAATAGGTCGTGCCCGGGACCTGTTTGCGCCGTCGTGAAACGCGACGGCCTTCATGATGTCACGGACACTTAGTCCCGGGAGCGGAGAATAATGCCCAGGATGTTTTCTATGGTGCATCTGTAAAAGTTAGTAAGGGTTAATGTGGACATGCTGAATATCCTTAGTTTCCTGAGGAAGTATAGGCGCCGTTGTGCTTTCTTGGTGGTAGCGTCAACGTGGGTGGACCAGGACAAATTTTTGGTGCTGTGCACACCCAGGAAATTGAAGCTGTCGACCATCTCCACCTCGGCCCAGTTGATGCGGAAAGGGGCATTTTTGAGGTAGAGGGAGATATACCCCACGTGGAACTATTCCACGCAAGCTGGGGACGTTCTATGCTGAAACACTCTCTCTCTCCACACCGCCCCCCCACACTCCCCCACCGCTTCACCTTGATGCAAGTAAGCTCTCCGAGAGGAAACACATCGATGGTCCTTAAGGGAAAATAAAAGGAATGGAATGTAGGCCTGGATCTGTCAGCAGGATGCTTGGGCGAACAATCTTTTTTATCTTATCGAATAAAAAAAACAAGCAAATAACTTTCTAAAAACAAGGGCTAGTGACGAAGGTACTGGTTCTTTGAGTGTTGGGTTGCCAAGACCTGGCATGTGGCCATGTTGGAAACACGCACTCCCCACCAATGACCCACTTACACATTGAGGGACAGGTTTTTAGTTAACATCACGAAGGTGACAGTAAGTCTGGAGTTTGACCTCAGTCTGCCTCCCCCCCCCCCCCCTCCACCCCCCGCACTCCCCCTCCCCCAGCCGTTTATTTGACTCTTTCTTGAACTAATAAAAGCTCCCAATGCACAATAAAATGGCCGCCAAGGTCGTCTCTCCACCTCTCAACGGTTCATTGTTTCTCAAAAAAAAATTCTCGGGCCAGCATTCATTCTCCACCTTCGACTGCGAGGAGCTTTTAATGACCTTTGAACAATCCTTTAATCTCTTCCTGATTTTGCTGTTTTAACCTTTCTGGAACCTGGCTTTGTTTGTTTATAGAATCCAGCTGGATGACTTCACCCCTCTCGCTCGTGGACCGTCGGCGTCTGCGACTGCCTCATCAGATCTCAACCAAAGCCCTGCTCTCGGGCCCCAACCTGCGTTTGTGTCAAACCTTCGGCCTACAGTCAAACGGCCCCCTAGGGGGGCTTCGCGATGATCGTCATCAGACAATGGCTGACGCCAGAGGGAGACGCGAGGGCAGACTGCCAGAGGCTTGGTGAAAGTGGGCAAGTTTCAAAGTGAGGCTCAAAAGAGGGAGAGAGAGAGAGAGAGAGAGAGAGGTTCAGGGAAGGGATTCCAGGGCTAAGGATCCGGCGGAAGTTGGTAAATGCTGGAGAGATGGAATCTGGGAGAACTGCAGGATTGGAAGAACGCAGAGACCTCGGAGGGTTAGGGGTGGTTACAGATATTGTGTTATTCACCCTGGGGTAACACGGACTGCAACACGATGCAGATAAGCGATAAAGCAGACACCAAACATCGGCGTTGGTTCAATAAGATTTATTGAACTTTTGTAACAAAGCACACAGCTGCCTGTGGGTAGACTCTCTACTACTCTAAGTAAACTAACGATCTAGACCAGGCTAGCTCTGATCCACGTGTAGAAGGTGCTGACCGATATATACACCCTGACTGTCACTACAGTTGTCACCAGTGGAAAGAGGCGGAGCGCTGATGCCTCGTGTGTTTTATAGTTGGAAGCCCCCCTCTGGTGTTCTGTGTCGTGATTGGTTGTGTTCTGTTCTGTATGTTGATTGGCTCACCTGGGTGTCTGTCACTGCCTGTTCTTACCTCATGATGTGCATGGGTGCATATTATGACAACAGAGGTAAGGAGGAGTCAGGATTTTTAATTTGAGAAGTCCCAGTACCGGACCCAATAGTCAGCATCGAGCGCAGGGAGTGTGAATGGGGCAGGTTATAATGTGGGGCAGCTAAGATTGTTGCACGATTGTCCAACTTCATGTGACCCTCCCCACCGCGTTGACCCACCTGACCCTTCTTCACCTTTGGGGCCCGCATGGTGTTCCTGGGTGGTCTATTCGACAGGGGAGGCCGTCGCAGAGTTCTGGTCAACTGGGGGGGGGAAAGGTCAGTGACCAACCAGGAGAGTACTGGACCTGTGAGTTCACCAAGGCATGGACAAGAGTTTTAGTAAAAGTGGCAGCAGCGTCAGCCACAGAGTCCATGGTCAACCTCAAGCCTGCTCCTGACGTCCATAACACCATAAGGCATCGGAGCAGAAGTTGGCCATTCGGCCCATCGAGTCTGCTCTGCCATTCAATAAGATGTTGTCTGATCTGATGTGATAATCCTCAACTCCACTTTCCCTGCCTTATCCCCATAACCCTTGATTCCCTCACTGATTAAAAATCTCTCTCAGCCTGGAACACTCTTAGCGGCCCGGCCTCTACAGCTCTCTGCGGTAAAGAATTCCACAGATTCACTCCCCTCTGAGAGAAGAAATTCCTCCTCATCTCTGTCTGAAATGGGCGACCCCTCACTCTGAGATTCTGCCCTTTGGCCCCAGACTCTCCCACAGGGGGAAACAACCTCTCAGCATCAACCCTGTCCAACCCCCTGAGAATCCGATATGTCTCAATAAGGTCGCCTCTCATTCGTCTAAACTCCAATGAGCACAGGCCCAACCTACTCAACCTCTCCTCATAAGAAAATCCCTCCCTACTCAGGATTGATCGAGTGAACCTTCTCTGGACTGCCTCCAATGCCGGTGTATCTTTCCTTAGATCAGGGGACCAAAACTGTTCTCAGTATTCAAGGTGCAGTCTAGCTAGTGCCTTGTAAAGTTTTTGCAAAACGACCCTATTTTTATACTCCATTCTCTTTGAAATAAAGGCCAACGTTCCATTTGCCTTCAGTTATATCCCACGTGGGTCTTACAGGAAAGGGATGACCCACTACCCCACGGAGATTGCAGAAAGAAAGCTCCCACTAAAGGGGCGGGGAACCCTTAACTGAGTCAATGTGCCTCTGTGTAAATAGAGTCGGCCAGTCAGGCACCGACTAGAGAAGACCCAGCAGGGGACTACTGGAACTGTAATAACAGTTAACGTGTTAAATAAAAATTAGTTTGTTTTTCTCTACAACTCAGTGTGGGCTCCTTTCGTTGTCCCTAACAATACCTTCCCAATTACCCGCGGAACTGTGGTGATATGCATCACTGTAGCTACACAAGGGGTTAATGTAAGTACATGTAGACTAGCTAGACACTAGAGGGAGCACCAGAGACATGACACACAGACACTCAACCAATAGGTCAGTTAGATAGGACACAACCAATGGGCATTCACGATACACACAGAGGTGACACTACCACAGGGGGGGGCATTACACCAACCCATATATAAGGACACAGCACACATGATCTTCCTCTTTCCAGTGGAGTACACAGAGTTGATTTGAAACACATCACACCCACCACGTGGATTGTAGCAGACTGGTTCGTCAGTCTGAGTAGCTATAGTAGGATTAACAGGAGAGTCGAATCCAAGTAGGAGAATCGTTAACAGTTTAAATGAATGTGTTGAAGCTATCTCCAAGTCTGAACCTTCCTTTGTCACAGTGCACATCAAGGGAGCAGCTTATGCTACGTCAAGAGCATAACCAAACAGAACTTGCACGCTAGCTTTTTGTGATTTATGCATGAGGACCCCCAGATCCCTCTGAGTTGCAGCTTTCTGCAATCTCTCTCCATTTAAGTAGTATTCAGCTGCTTTATTCTTCCGAACAAAGTTCTTAACTTCACGTTTCTCCCACATTATATTCCACCTACGTTAGCGCAGATACACTCCCGAGTAGGGTCCCAGTCGGGAGGAGGAATTCTCCAACCTGTAACCCGCGACCCGAGCCGCACTTAACCATCCCGGCCACCGGGGGGGAGCTTCGCAGTTGGATTTGAGCCATCACTTTGTGTTGACCAGAGTCTTCACGGGAAATATTCGGTTCGCTGCACGGGGGCCCTGCCGGTCCAACGCTCTGAGGACGATGCGGGACTAAAGTGGACAAGAGCGAGGGGGAGAGAGAGAGCGAAGGAAAGAGGGTGAGAGCGAGTCTGAGCTGAGGGGAAGAGAGAGGTGAAAAAGAAAATGAAAGACTTGCACTTACATCGCGCCCAACCGGCCTTTCAATGCCTGATCGGCAATTGACCCCCTTGTCAGTTGCTGTGAGTTGGAAACGCAGCAGCCAATCTGTGCACAGCAAGATCCCGCAAACAGGGCCGTGATAACGTCCAGTGACGTCAAGTGAGGGACGGATATTGTTCAGGACGCTGGGGGTGGGGGGATGGGGGAGCACTCCCTCCTGCTCTTCCTCGAAATAGCACGGCAGGATCTTCACACCTCATCCGAAAGACAGCACCCCTGGAAGTGACACGCTCCCTCGGCACTGCACCGGGGGGGGGGGGAGTGTCGGCCTCGATGTTTGCACCCAGGTCCCGGAGTGGGCCTTGAACCCAGAACCTTCTGACTCCGAGGGGAAGGGGTGTGGTCGACAGGGCCACTCCACAGCTGACCCGCGAGTGAGAGAGAAGGGGCGAGACGGCAAGAGTGAGCGGGAAAGGGAAGAGGCGAGAGAAAGAGAACGAGAGGAAAGATGGAGAGAGGGCGAGAGAGAAAGAAAGAGAGTGGGCAAGAGAGAAAGAGAAAGAGGGAGAGAGAGACAGAAAGAAAGGGGGGGGGGGAAGAGAGAGAGAGAAATAGATAGAGGGCAAGAGAGGGTGAGAGAGAGTTAAAGAGGGAGCGAGAGAGAAAGAGAAAGAGGGCAAGAGAGGGTGAGAGAGAGCTAAAGAGGGAGCGAGAGAGAAAGAGAAAGAGGGCAAGAGAGGGAGAAAGTGGCAGAGAAAGGGAGAGAGAGTAAAAGAAAGAGAAAGAAAGAGAGAGGGCAAGAGAGTGAGAGAGAGAAATGAAGAGGGAGAGAGAGGGGGATGTAAAAGAGAGAGAGAAAGATACAGGGCGAGAGAGAGAGAGAGAGAGCAAAAGAGGGAGCAAAAAAAAGAGAGTTAGCGAGCAAGAGAGAGAGTTATAGAGAAAGAGAGAGAGGACAAGAGAGAAAGAGGGAGAGCAAGAGAGATAATGAGAGAGAGAGAGAGAGAGAGAGAGGTAGAGAGAGGGGGACAAGAGAGAGAGAGAAAGAAAAAGAGAGACAGGACAAGAGAGAGAGAGAAAGAGGGAGAGCAAGAGAGATAATGAGAGCGAGAGGACAAGAGAGAGAGAGAAAGAGGGAGAGCAAGAGAGATAATGAGAGAGAGAGAGAGAGAGAGAGGTCGAGAGAGAGGGGGACAAGAGAGAGAGAGAAAGAAAGAGAGAGACAGGACAAGAGAGAGAGAGAAAGAGGGAGAGCAAGAGAGATAATGAGAGAGAGAGAGAGAGGTAGAGAGAGAGGGGGACGAGAGAGAGAGAAAGAAAGAGAGAGACAGGACAAGAGAGAGAGCGAAAGAGGGAGAGCAAGAGAGATAATGAGAGAGAGAGAGAGAGAGCGGTAGAGAGAGAGAGAGAAGGGGACAAGAGAGAGAGAGCGAGGCCATTGAGTTGTGTGTAGACCGGACTAAAACATGAATTTATTTTGATGCCTCCTGTTTATTTTCTTGTGCGTCTACTCTGAGGGGCAAACAGGCCATTCACACAAAAGGCGCATCCTGACCCGAGCGAGCGCTTCCTCTCCCACCCATTGATCCCTTGGTGAGGAAGCTTATCTGGTCCGTTGCCACTTCCAGTTCCCTCCACCCTGCCGGCTAATCTGGTCTTGGATCCGGTTTTCATAGGACAGGCTCCGAGTCCCCTTCGTCATTAACTTGTTCTTGTCCAGAGCCAAGGGCGGGGGAGGGGGGGGGGGGGGGGGGGGGGGTAGGTGAGAGAGGCCTGCATTCGCTGGGCACCATTCCACCATACAGGCTGCCCTAACGCAGCAGCCAGACTGTGCACAGCAGGATCCCACAAGCAGTGGCGTGAGAGGCGGCCTGGGAAAACCTTTGTGATGCTGTTCGAGGGATTAAACATTGGACAGGACGCGCAGAGGAGAACTCCACCCTCCCCCAAACAGACCCCCCCCCCCCACACACACACACACACTTCCCCACACGCACCCGCCCCCCTCACCCCCAACCACGCTGCGACACAGCTGACAGCCTCCATGGGAGCGGCTTGAATCCATCCCCCCCCCCGCCCCACACTGGGTGGCCCGCACACCTTCTCGCCCAGTCGAAGGCGCCAACCTGCTGTTTCTGCTCACCCCAGCGCAGGGCCAGCACGGTAGCACAGTGGGTAGCACTGCTGCCTCACAGCGCCAGGGACCCGGGTTCGATTCCAGCCTCGGGTCACTGTCTGTGCGGAGTTTGCACGTCCTCCCCGTGTGTGCGTGGGTTTCCTCCGGGCACTCCGGTTTCCTCCCACAGTCCAAAGATGTGCAACTTGGGTTGATTGGCCGTAATCAATTGTCCAATATTGTCCAAAAGGTGAGGTGGGGTTACAGGGATAGGGCGGTGGAGTGGGCCAAGGTAGGGATGCTCTTTTGGAGGGTAGGCGCAGACTCAATGGGCCGAATGGCCTCCTTCTGCAGCATAGGAATTCTCTGATTCTATGAAGTTGGATGAAAGTCGTGCTCGATTGGATCAGTCCCAATGGTAAGCGACATCGGCAGTGGCATCAGCATTAACAAAAACAACATTGTCTCGGGCGGCAGGAATGCATCTTAAGGTTGTCAGAACTCAACGATTCAAAATAGCTTTTTTCCACTGGCTGAGGAAAATGAGCCCTTAGTAAACAGTCCTGTGCTGTAACTCCCTGTAAACAGCGGCTTCCTGTCATTCTGTCCTGGAGCTGAGAGAGAAACTCCAGCTGACACACGGCAAGGTCACAGCCCGAGCGGTCAGAGGTTAGGCACAAGTTCAAAGTGCACAGGTCAGCTCGATTGACCTCATCGAAGCGGGGGGGGGGGGGGGGGCAGAAAGAGATCCAGTCATTCCGTCTTTGTTTCTGGGACAGGAGCGGCGAGATTTCCTGATTCCATCCGTTCTTTCACTTTCTGACATACTGCAACACGGGGGGGGGGGGGGGGGGGGGGGGGGGGGGGGGGGGGATGGGGGTGAATGTGGTGAACAGCAGGGAACTGGGTGAATGGAGCGAACGGGGTGGAATGGGGGATAAAAGGGGGAAATGGGGAGGGAAACGGTGGGAATTGGGTTAATGGAGGTAATGGAGGGTGGGGATATGGGGAGGGAACAGAGGGGGAAATGGAGGGGGGGGCGGGGGAATGGGGGGCGGGAGAGGCGGGAGAGGCGGGGGGGGGACTGGGGGAACGAGGGGGTGCAGTTTGATGGAACCCAATTGAAGAAGTTTTGTTTTCTAGGGTGTCGTAAACAGCAAAGTGTCCCAAAGTTGGTCACAGAAGCAAAATGAAGCATTCAGACAGTAACGCAGTAAATGGCAAAATGGCCAAAAGATGTTTTAAAATTTATTCATTCATTCATTCATGGGACAATGTATATGTGAAATGATGCCCTGGGCACGTTGCTGGCAAATGTTCTGGTGCTCAGATATCGTGGAAAGATTTTGTTTGAAATTCATTCTTGGGATGCGGGCGTCTCTGGCTGGGCCCAACATTTATTGTCCGTCCCAAATTGTCACTTTGAGAAGGTGGTGGGTGAGCCGCCTTCTTGAACCGCTGCAGTCCCCGTTGCAAAGGTATTCTCGTAGTGTTATTAGGGAGGGGGTTCCAGGGTTTTGACCCAGCGACAGTGAAGGAACGGCCAATATATTTCCAAGTCAGGGCGGTGAGTGACTGGGAGGGGAACCTCCAGGTGGTGGGGTTCCCAGGTATCTGCTGCTCTTGTCCTTCTAGATAGTCGGGGTCACAGGTTTGGAAGGTGCTGTCGAAGGAGCCTTGGTGAGTTGCTGCAGTGCATCTTGTAGACGGGACACACGGCTGCCACTGTGCGTCGGTGGTGGAGGGAGGGAGGGCGGTGGGTGAGATGACAATCCATCCAAGTTTGGAAAAAGGTGGGGATTTTACGGGCCGTCTCAAAGGCGGTAAAGAGAGACGGAGAGGTTTCGGGGAGGGAATTCGAGAGGTCGGGACCCCAGGCAACTGAAAGCACAGCCGCCAATGGCGGAGCAATTAAAATCCGGGGACGATGCTCATCAGGCCGAGATTCGAGGAAAGCCAAGAGCTCGGAGGGGCTGGAGGAATTCACAGAGGTTGGGAGGGGAAAGGCCTCGGAGGGTTTTGAAAACGTGGATGGGAGTTTTGCAAATAAAAATGTTGTTTCACTGGGAACAAACGCTGGTGAGCGGGCACATGGGCTGAGAAGGTGAGGGAGCAGCAGAGGATTGGATGACCTCCGGTCTACGGAGGGTAGGAGGTGGGAGACTGACCATTCAGGAACGTGGTAGCTGACACGTGAGAAACGCCATGGATTGCGGGATCAAGCAGCAGATCAGCAGAGGCAGGGTGAGTCAGGAGAGGTCACAGGCCTGAAGGTCAACACCCTCCGTGATAGCACGATTAGAGAAGCACGGATATGACAGGCCCATCACGAGACCTCCTAGGCTGCGGACAGCCTGGTTCTGAGACAGTTGCCAGGAAGAGAGTCTGGGGGGTCAGTAGTTCCGGAGCGACGCTTAAGGCGGAGACTGGCATCAGCCTTTCCGGCATTTACTGGAAATAAGTTCCTGCTCATCGGGACGTAGGCGTCAGGAAATGGAAGAGTTATAATCCCAGAGGACTGGGATTCGATGGGAAATGTGGAGGAATGGGAGATTCGGCAAGCTAGAGGGATGGGGTTTGATGGAATTTCTATGAAGCCGCCCCACTATGTGGGCAAATACAACAGTCAAATGCATGCACAGCAAGATCCCACAAGCAGTAAATGGGCCGAGTGACTGTGAAGCTGATGGCACTGATTGAGGGAGGAATGTTGCCCAGGTTTTCAAGAGAATTGCTCCCTTTGTCGGGCCGTGAGACCCTGAGAGGGAAGAAGGGGCCTTTCTTCAGATGGCCGCCCCTGACGGTGCAGCACTCCCGTTCCGGGGAGCGTCGGCCTAGTCTCTGGGGCTGAAGCCTCACGTGCAGCATTGGGACCCAGGTCCTCCCTGAACGAGAGCCAAGTGAGGTGAATGTCCCTTAAAGGCACAGCACCTGGAAAATTAACAATGTGGAAATTTAGCTCCAAGGTTAAAATTGGAGGAACTGGGTATAACCTTGAATCAAATCAGATTGAGATTTACTCGAGGTGACCACAGTTATGACAGGTTTAGATCAGTTAGACAGAGGGAAACTGATGCCTTTGTCTGCTGTCTTAATGAAATGAAAATGGCTTATTGTCACGAGTAGGCTTCAATGAAGTTACTGTGGAAAGCCCCTAGTCGCCACATTCCGGCGCCTGTCCGGGGAGGCTGGTACGGACTGGAGTGATTGATTTCAGGGTTTGGGAAAGTGATCCCGGGGGCGAGGGGAGAGATGTGCGGAAGATTGTGTTCTCACGGCGAGGGATGATGACCTGGAACCCTCTGCTCATGATGGGGGGGGGGGGGGGGGGGGGGTGGCAGAGGGGCTGATGATTTAAACGGATCTTGGATGGGTGTGTGGTAGTCACCACTGCCAGTATTATATGTATTACGGTAAGACACGTACAGTAGAGGTACATGGGTAAATCCTTGCCTGCTGGCTCCGCCCAGTAGGCAGGGTATAAATGTCTGTGCTCACCGTGCTGCAGCCATTCTGGTTCCAGCTGCAGGAGGCACAACATCTTTGCTCAATAAACCCTCGATTATTCCACTGCTCTCGTCTTTGTGGTAATTGATAGTGCATCAGGGTGCTCGAGGGAAATAACCTCGCAGAGCTTCGGGCCGAGGGCACTACCCTGGGGAACTCCTGCAGCGAAGCCCTGGAGCTGTGGTGATTGTCCTCCAACCATCGCCCTTTGTGCCGGGTATGACCCCCGACCCAACGGAACAGGAGCAGTGGGGCCGACTGGATTGACCTACAGACAACCGGTATGGATCCGATGGGCCGAATGGCCTCGTTGGGTGCCACAAACCAGTCTGAGAGAATAGAGACCTACCCGGATCAGCTGATTGGGGACTGAGGCCGTGAGGTAATGGGGGTCAGTCTGGCCGTTAGTTCCTACGTCGATCGAGGTCACTGCGGCGAAACCCCACCCCCACCTCTGAACACCTCGGTTACCCCTAGAAACACGGAGATGCTGACGAGGAAACAGAGCCTGAGTCAGCGGATTGCGTTGTGGTCTGTGGTTCGTGCAACAGCCTAATTTTAATTCCAAGAAGCCGGCAGCAAAGCCATCGCCTCGACAGAGCGGCGACCCGACCACAGGCTCGCTGACAAAGGTTATCGGAATCTGACATCAAAAGACAGAGCCGTCGGCCTCGATGCCGCGGAACAGTCAAGCGGTGGGTGGCAAAAGAAAGGTCCCGCTTTAAGAGGCGGGAGGGGTGGGGTTGGGGGCAGGGGGAGCCAGCTGGTTCCCCCTCTCAGTCCGTCAGTCAGCATCGCCAAAGGAGCTGGAAGCCGAGCAACACGAGGGAGTGTTCGCGTGGGCGATGTAAACCTAGTGATAATTATAATCTTTATTAGTGTCACAAGTAGGCTTACATTAACACTGCAATGAAGTTACTGTGAAAATCCCCTAGTCGCCACATTCCGGCGCCTGTTCGGGTACACGGAGGGAGAATTCAGAATGTCCAATTCACCTAACCAGCACGTCTTTCGGGACTTGTGGGAGGAAACCGGAGCACCCGGAGGAAACCCACGCAGACACGGGGAGAACGTGCAGACTCCGCACAGACAGTGACCCCAAGCCGGGAATCAAACCTGGGATCCTGGAGCTGTGAAGCCACAGTGCCTACCACTGTGCTACCGTGCAGCCCTCGGGGTGGGTTCGAGAAGGGGAGGGTGGGTGTAGGGAGGGAAATCCAGAGCTTTGCCCGGGGTGTCCACTCCATGTTCGGGCTCTGAAACGCGAAGATGACCGAGTGTCCTGTCTGGCCTGCCATAGCCGTGTGACCTCTGACACGAGGGGAACTCTGGGGGAATGCCAAACACACACAGATACATCACACCAGTAAATGATATATTAAAACAACCTTTATTACTGACACATATTAAACTACCTTTAACATCACAGAAAAATAGCTTTTAATTTCTAGTTAAACAGTGCTTGGCAATAAAAACATATCATAATATCAAAACAACCAGGAAATCCAGTTCCTCGATCCCTGCTCCGCCATTCAATACATTTAAAAATAAATTTAGAGTACCCAATTCACTTTTTCCAATTAAGGGGCAATTTAGCGTAGTCAATTCACCTACTCTGCACATCTTTGGGTTGTGGGGGCGAAACCCACTGCGGACACGGGGAGAATGTGCAAACTCTACACGGACAGTGACCCAGAGCCGGGATCGAACCTGGGACCTCGGCGCCGTGAGGCAACAGGGCTAACCCACTGCACCACAGTGCTGCCCCCATTCAATCCCATCCTGACCTTAACTCGACTGTCCTGCCCATTCTCCATAACCTTCCAACCCATTCCCAATGAAAAATCTGTCCATCCCCTCGTTAAATTTACTCACTGTCCCAGCATCCTCCGCACTCTCGGGTAGCGAATTCCACAGATTCACAACCCTTTGGGAAGTCGTTTCTCCTCAACCCTGTTTTAAATCTACCACCCCCTGTCCAAAGACTGTGACCACCCGTTCTAGAATGCCCCACAAGAGGAAGCGTCTGCTTTTGTCAATGCCTCTTATCATTTTGTGTACCTCAATTTGATCTCCTCTCACTTTAGCTTCCAACTAATAATGCGTTCTTTATCTCCAATCAGGCAAAACCATCACAGGGCAAAGACCACTTTTACATGGAGCCAGCAAACACAGGAATTCTCACCAATCTTTGGATGCAGAGATCTTTTGAGAGACTGCTCAAAAGGAGAGAGAGAGAGAGAGAGAGAGAGAGAGAGAGAGAGAGAGAGAGAGAGATCCTGTCAGATTAATGCTGTATCTCTCGCACAGCCTTCTGCAGAAGCTGCTGTTCACCTCACAGCCACAACTAAACTCAAATCACGCCTGCTACAGACCTGGCTCCTCCCATTAATTACATCATCCCCATTCCACTCAAATCCCATGACCTAATTACTTAAGTTTAAACACAATGTCTCTAATTATCTACTCCCTGTAAATTGTAACAAAAAAAAAACCATGGTTTGAAATAACGATGATCTAACATTACGGCATCTTAATTGCACCTCTGCAGCCACAAAATCTGTCCATTTTGCATCCAGGATATTTATAAAAAATTGACCACAGCAGATATATACACACCCCCACCCATGCATGTAATCATTTCTGCATCAGATACATACAACACAATATATAAAAGAAACTCCCAAATTCATCACACCCTCTTTGCGAACCTCCGGATGATGTCGTTCGGTTAACACCATAACGAACCCCTGGACTTGGATTCTCTCTGATGTCATCCATTAAGAGAAGAATGACAAAGGTTTCCCTGGCGACAGGGCAACTGGTTGTCTGAGGCGGCAATACTTTTCTGACCTCCAGGGGTCGGTCCGTCTCCATCACAGCCCTTTCTGTATTTAATCACCCGTACTATTGTCCTTCCTCTGAGCTCCTACCTCCTACTCTTCCAAAGTTCTTCACTCAACCTCCGCCCTGACTCCACCATCATTGTGTTGAATACAGGACTTATTGCCGAGTCCTCCACGTATAAATATATAACAGTAAAGGACGGGGAAGGCAGGCTGCACTTTCAAGTCAGCCCCAGGCTCATATTATCCTGGATGACTCTCCACTTGCCTGGGTGAGCGTAGCTCCAACAACACTCAAGAAGCTCGACACCGTCCAGGACAAAGCAGCCCCGCTTGATTGGCAGCCCATCCACCACCTTCAACATTCACTCCTTCCACCACCGACGCACAGTGGCAGCCATTGTACCGTCTACAAGATGTACCGCAGCAACTCGCCGAGGTTCCTTCGACAGTACCTTCCAAACCCGTGACCTCTACCATCCAGAAGGACGGGGGGGGGGCAGCAGATACCTGGTATCCCCGCCACCTGGAGGTCCCCCTCCATACCCCACACCACCCTGACCTGGAAATATATCGGCCGTTCCTTCACTGTCGCTGTTCTAAGCCGTGGAACTCCCTCCCTAACAGCACGGTGGGTGTACCTAAACCACAGGGAGTGTAGCAGTTCGAGGAGGCGGCTCACCCACTACCTCCTCAAGGGGCAATTAGGGATGGGCAATAAATGCAATGCCCATACCCGGAAAATGCGCAAACTAAAGCTCATGATGGTTGGAGCACTCTCCGTCGACGGCAGCGCACTCTTGCCCGCGGATCTCCCGATGATGTGTGGGTGCCCACAATGGGTGACCCCATTGGCCGGCCGCAGGGGCAGGGGATCCCGCTGCTGGCGGGGATGCGACACACCAGGAAACCGGGTACGGCGGGACAGAGAATCCCACCCCATGTCTAAACGTTCCCAATCCATTTCACCCCACAACAATGTCATGTCATTTTGGCCTAATTTCTACCTGGGATAAACTCCACTGGCAACAACAGAGCCTTATCTTATAAAGCTCTGTTATTGTTGTAAAATCTCCCAACTTAGGAAATCGGAGCAGGAGGAGGCCATTTGGCCCTTCGAGCCTGCTCCTATACTCAATAGGATCATGGCTGATTCTTTATTTCAACGCCATACTCCCCAGGCTCTCCCCAGATCCCCTTGATGCCTTTAGAGTCTAAGGGGGCGATTCTCCGAGCCCCGCGCCGGGCCGGAGAATCGGCGCAACCGCGCCACAACGCTGGCGCGCAATTTATCCGAGGTGCGGAGAATCAGCGCAATTTGCGCGGCGCCGGCCGCTGGAATCGTCGGGGCCGCCGATCATCCAGCCCGGATGGGCTGAGCGGCCGCGCTGATACGACAGAGTCCCGCCGGCGCCGTGCATGCCTGGTCGCTGCTGGTGGGATCTCTGCGCGAATGGTCGGTGGGGGGGGGGGGGGGGGGGGGCTGTGCGGGGGGGGGGGGGGGGGGGGTCCTCCAATGGGGTCTGACCCGCGATCGGGGCCTACCGATCGACGGGCCGGCCTCCCCCCCCCCCTCCCGGGCCTACTTTCTGCCGCAGCCAGCCCCTGGAAACCAACGCCATGTTGGTCGAGGCTGGCGCACTGAAGAAGTCCCCCGCGTGGGTTACCGCGGCCCAACTGAGCACGCGTGGGTTGGCGAGGCCCAACTGAGCACACGTGGGTTGGCGAGGCCCAACTGAGCACGCGTGGGTTGGCGTGACCCAACTGACCACGCGTGGGTTGGCGAGGCCCAACTGAGCACGCGTGGGTTGGCGAGGCCCAACTGAGCACGCGTGGGTTGGCGAGGCCCAACTGAGCACACGTGGGTTGGCGTGGCCCAACTGAACACGCGTGGGTTGGCGAGGCCCAACTGAGCACGCGTGGGTTGGCGTGGCCCAACTGAGCACGCGTGGGTTGGCGAGGCCCAACTGAACACGCGTGGGTTGGCGTGGCCCAACTGAGCACGCGTGGGTTGGCGAGGCCCAACTGAGCACGCGTGGGTTGGCGTGGCCCAACTGAGCACGCGTGGGTTGGCGAGGCCCAACTGAACACGCGTGGGTTACCGCGGCCCAACTGAGCACGCGTGGGTTGGCGAGGCCCAACTGAGCAGGCGTGGGTTGGCGCGGCGGCCATCTGGCGCTGCGAAAGGAGGCTGGAGCGGCGGCTCCAGCACAGTGTTAGCCCCCTGTGGGGGCCAGAATCGGTCGTACCCGGGCCCAGTTCGCGCCGTTGTGAAACGCGACGATGTTTACGACGACCCGAACACTTGGGCTCCATATTGGAGAATCGCCCCCTATAAATCTGTCTATTTCCTTCTTAAATATATTCAGTGACTCGGCCTCCAAGGCTTTCTGCGGTGGAGAATTCCACAGGTTCACCATCCTCCGAGTGAAGAGGTTTCTCCTCATCTTAGTTCTAAATGGCTCCCGTATCCTGAGACAGTGACCCCTGGTTCTAGACTCCACGCCCCGCCCCCCACCCCGCCCCCCAGCCAGGGGTAACAACATCCCAGTCTCCAGTCTGCCCAGCCCTGTCAGCATTTTATACGTTTCAATCAGATCCCCTCTCATTCTTCTAAATTCCAGTGAATACAAACGCACTTGACTCGACCTTGAAGTGCTGAGGGTTTTGGCAAAGGTTGGCTCCATGACCAGTACAGGCTTGGAGGGCCGAAGGGCCTGTTCCTGTGCTGTTGTTGTTCTGTGTTCTCTCCTCGTACGACAACCCTGCTGTCCCAGGAACCAGTCTGGTGAACCTTCGCTGAACTCCCTCTGTGGAAAGTATATCCTTTCTCGGGTATGGAGACCAAAACTGCCCACAATACTCCAGGTGTGATCTCACCAAGGGCCCTGTACAGCTGCAATCGGACACCCTCGCTCCTGTGCAAAGGGACATAGGTGGGATGCAGAGCTGGGCTGAGAAGTGGCAGATGGAGTTTAACCCTGAAAAGTGTGAGGTTGTCCATTTTGGAAGGACAAATATGAATGCGGAATACAGGGTTAACGGTAGGGTTCTTGGCAATGTGGAGGAGCAGAGAGATCTTGGGGTCTATGTTCATAGATCTTTGAAAGTTGACTCTCAAGTGGATAGAGCTGTGAAGAAGGCCTATGGTGTGCTAGCGTTCATTAGCAGAGGGATTGAATTAAAGAGCTGTGAGGTGATGATGCAGCTGTACAAAACCTTGGTCAGGCCAC
Organism: Scyliorhinus canicula; assembly: GCF_902713615.1. Classification (NCBI taxonomy): domain Eukaryota; kingdom Metazoa; phylum Chordata; class Chondrichthyes; order Carcharhiniformes; family Scyliorhinidae; genus Scyliorhinus; species Scyliorhinus canicula. The sequence continues at coordinate 17,121,861 of NC_052172.1, forward strand.
ATTTGGAGTACTGTGTGCAGTTCTGGTCGCCTCATTTTAGGAAGGATGTGGAAGCTTTGGAAAAGGTGCAAAGGAGATTTACCAGGATGTTGTCTGGAATGGAGAGTAGGTCTTACGAGGAAAGTTTGAGGGTGCTAGGCCTTTTCTCATTAGAACGGAGAAGGATGAAATGAAAAATGAAAATCGCTTATTGTCACGAGTAGGCTTCAATGAAGTTACTGTGAAAAGCCCTTAGTCGCCACATTCCGGCGCCTGTCCGGGGAGGCTGGTACGGGAATCGAACCGTGCTGCTGGCCTGCCTTGGTCTGCTTTAAAAGCCAGCGATTTAGCCCAGTGAGCTAAACCAGGGGTGACTTGATAGAGGTGTATAAGATGATCAGGGGAATAGATAGAGTAGACAGTCAGAGACTTTTTCCCCGGGTGGAACAAACCATTACAAGGGGACATAAATTTAAGGTGAACGGTGGAAGCTATAGGGGGGATGTCAGAGGTAGGGTCTTTACCCAGAGAGTAGTGGGGGCGTGGAATGCACTGCCTGTGGAAGTAGTTGAGTCGGAAACATTAGGGACCTTCAAGCGGCTATTGGATAGGTACATGGATCACAATAGAATGATGGGGTGTAGATTAATTTGCTCTTAATCTAGGACAAAAGTTTGGCACGACATCGTGGGCCGAAGGGCTTGTTCTGTGCTGTATTTTTCTATGCTGAGTCCTCTCGCATTGAAGGCCAACAGACCATTTGGCTTCCTACCTGCTTGCTGTACCTGCTGTCAGTGACTGGCGCACCAGGGGCACCCAGCCCCCCCCCCCCCCCCCCCCCCCCCCCACCTCCCCTGAACCTCAACATTTCCCAATCTAGCAGCATTGAAACAAAAGGCGGCCCAGCTGCCTCACGGGAACAGTAATAATAATAATAATCGCTTATTGTCACAAGTAGGCTTCAATGAAGTTACTGTGAAAAGCCCCGAGTATCCGACTAAATTGGGGACAATCGGACAATGAGCTGCAGAAGGAGACGTGAGCAAAATCTCCGTCAAGGTAGCGGGGAGACGTGGTGTACAGAGCACACCTCACGAGGGCGAGGGTGAGCCGATTCTTTGAAGGGGCGGAAGATGTGTGTGAACGCCCGCGAATCACGTTCATATGTTTTGGTCCTGCCCAAAGCTTGGGGAATACTGGAAGGAGGTGTTTAGGGTCATTTCCAAGGTGGTGCATGTGAAGCTGGACCCGGGTCCCCCAGGAGGCCATATTCGAGGTGTCGGACCAGCCAGGGTTGGAAACGGGTGCGGAGGCAGATATCGTAGCCTTCGCCTCGTTGATCGCCCGAAGGCGGATCCTGTTGGGATGGAGAGCAGCCTCTCCACCCTGTGCCCCAGCGTGGCGGGGGGACCTGTTGGAATACTTGACCCTTGAGAAGGTTAAGTTCGAACTGAGGGGAAGCTCGGAGGGGTTCTACAAGTCATGGGCACTATTTATTATGCACTTTCAAGAACTGGATAACATCGAACATTAATTGGGGTGGGGGGGGGGGTGGGTGGGAGGGTTGGGGGGAGGGGGGCTATGTGTATGAAGGATGACTATGGGTAATCCCTGATTCCTTTTTTGTCATTTGTTTGTGTGACCATGTGGGCTGATGTTTGAGGGTTGTTGGGAGGATGGGATCGTTGTTATTGTTATGGGGATTTGTTGTTGATTATTGTTTGTTGTTGGTGGGTGTAAATCCGGGAGAAAATGTGAAAAAGGAGGAGAATAAAAATGCCTCCTTCTAAAGGAGGAGGCAGGAGAGAGAGGAGGAAGGTTTAGGGGAGGGAATCCCGGAGCTCGGAGCCCCAGGTAGCCGACGGCATGGTCTCCGATGGTGGAGCGGCGGGAATCAGGGAAGAGCAAGGGGTTTCAGGATTAGAGGAGGGCAGAGGGCTGTCGAGGACGTTCAATGCAAGGTCAGGTTGAGGAAAAGGGCGAGGCAGACGTGGCAGAGAATTTGCAGGCAGGTCACTGGCCGATTTGGAGTGGATGAACAGTGCAAGGGGACCGAAGTGAACGTCTTTACAGACGCCACCGGCGATTTGTCTGAGGAACACTCCACCTCCCCTTGGACAACATTCGGATTCCTCTGCAGCCAGCCACTGAGGTAGAGAATGGACGGACAGCGACAGTCCCAGGGATTGCCGTGCAAAAGGACCTGTTTGAGCCTCGTCAGGGGTTCCAGCAACCCATCGCTGACGTTGGTCAACCGGTTGAAGTTGAGGTGCAGGACGGTAAGATGGGCGAGATTTTGGAAAATGGCCGCGGGGAGGGAGGAGATGGCGTTCCTGTCCAGGTGCAACTCTTGCAAGTTCTTCTGCTTCTCGAAGATCCCGGGGGCTAAGGTGGCCAGATGGTTGTTGTGAACATGCAGCTTCTTCAATCTGGGGAGGTGGGCGAAGGCTCCAGGAGACAGATGGAGGAGGTGATTGAATTGGAGCTGCAGTTCCTCCAAGGTTTGCAAGTCCCGAAAGAGGTCTGACTCGACGGTGTGCAGCCAATTGCTGTCAAGGTACAAGTCTTTCAGCTTCTTCAGGTTCTTGAAGAGTCCTGGTGAAAGGCTGGTGAATAAATTGTCGCTCAGCTGCAGCTCCCTCAAGTTGGACAGGCGTCCAAAGACATCGGGAGGGAGGGCCGACAGGCGGTTCTGATTGAGTTGCAGGATCCTCAGCTCCGTCAGGCCGTCAAAGATCTTCTCGGGGAGGAAGGTGATGTTGTTCTGGTCCACCTGGAGCTCCCTCAGGTGACCCAGGTCCTGGAAGGTTGCCACGTGGATGGAGCGCAACTTATTATTGTCAAGGTATAAGGTCTTCAAATTTGTCAGGTTGTGGAAGACGGCCTCTGGCAGGCTCGAGAGCAAGTTGTTGTCCAGTTGAAGCTCCTTCAGCTCAAACTGTTTCTGAAATATCTCTTGAGGCAGAGACGCGAGGCGGTTGTTGTCCAAGTGAAGTTCTTTCAGGCTCAGGAGGCCGCCGAAGACTTGTCCAGGCAACGTGACCATGCGGTTGTTGAAAAGATTTAGTACAGTCAAGTTCAGAAGCTGACGGAACGTTCCGGGAGGAAGGTTAGTGAGGTTGTTAAAGCTCAAGTCGAGCAGTTTTAACCTGGTCAGACCAAGCAGAGCATCTTCTGGCACCTGCGTCAGTTCGTTGTTGCTGATGTCCAATATAACGAGCTTCCTGAATTGGGATAGAAACCCTTCAGGAAGGAACGCAATGTGATTATTATTCAAGTAAAGATCCTTCAACGCTTGAAGGTTCACCACAGCTTCCTCGGGCACCAAACGTAGACGGTTGTGGCTCAGACTCAAGATGTGGAGTTGATCAAGGTCATCCATTGAGCCTTTGGTTAAGGAATGAAGAGTGTTACTTCGGAGATAGAGCTGCTTAAGGTTCTTTAGCCCCTGGAAGGCTCCGGGTTGGAGCACCGAGATCTGATTGCCGTTAAGCTGTAGGAACACCAACATGTCCAGCTCACTGAAGACTCCCGGGGCAATGCTCGTGATGTTATTCAAGCTTAACATGAGTTTCTGAAGATTGGGAAGTCCGGAAAAGGCACCAGGTTTCAAAACCTGAAGGCGATTCTCACTCAGGTGCAGCTCCTTGAGGTGCGTGAGGTTTCCTAGGCAACCTGGCGCCAAGGTGGCGATCTGATTTCCATTCAGGTAAAGCCTGTTCAGTTGCTGCAGGGTGGCTAGCGCCTCCGTTGGTATGGAGCTGAGAGAATTGTGGCTGACGTCCAGGGAGAGGAGATGATTCCTGGGCCTCCTTCCGGAAGGCGCCAAGCCATTGCCGTGCCCAGAGCCGTCACTGAAGAAATCTGTCGGCAGGAGGGTGGAAATCCGATTGTGCTGCAGGAAGATCTCCTGAATACCAAACGGGATATCTACGGGAACCGCGTTCAGCTCCTTATCGATGCACCACATTATCCAGGGGGTGGAGTTAGTGCACTCACAGGGCGGGCAGACGTCTTCAGCGGGCGAGCAGATTCTCACTGAGCACAGCATCAGCCCCAGCACTCCAACAACCAAGAGCATTGTCTTCATGATCCAATGGAACCTCTGTAACATAGACACATTGTGGCCAGTGTTACCACATCAAAATTCTCACCACAGGCAAGCACAATTCCCCCCTTTCTGTGTCTCCACATCAATTACCCCGATCCCCAGTTCACTAGTTTGAGGCACTGCCAGATACATACATAGATATATAGAAGATAGATACATCGATACATAGAAGATAGGAGCAGGAGGAGGCCTTTTGGCCCTTCGAGCCTGCTCTGCCATTCATCACAATCATGGCTGATCATCCAACTCAATAGCCTAATCCTGCTTTCTCCCCATAACCTTTGATCCCATTCGCCCCAAGTGCTATATCCAGCCACCTCTTGAATATATTCAATGTTTTAGCATCAACTACTTCCTGGGGTAATGAATTCCACAGGCTCACCACTCTTTGGGTGAAGAAATGTCTCCTTATCTCTGTGCAAAATGGTTTACCCAGAATCCTCAGACTGTGACCCCTGGTTCTGGACACACCCACCAATGGGAACATCTACCCTGTCTAGTCCTGTTAGAATTTTGTCCAGTCCTGTTAGAAATTTATAAGTCTCTATGAGATCCCCCCTCATCCTTCTGAACTCCAGCGAGAACAATTCCAACCTAGTCAATCCCTCCTCATATGACAGTCCCGCCATCCCTGGAATCAGTCTGGTAAACCTTTGCTGCACTCCCTCGAGAGCAAGAACATCCTTCCTCAGAGAAGGAGACCAAAACTGTGCATAATATTCCAGGTGTGGCCTGTAGAATTGCAGCAAGACGACAGCATGGTGGCGCAGTGGTTAGCACTGTTGCCTCACAGCTCAAGGGACCCGGGTTCAATTCCGGCCTCGGGTGACTGTCTATGCGGAGTCTGCACCTTCTCCCCGTGTCTGCGTGGGTTTCCTCCGGGTGCTCGGTTTCCTCCCACAGTCCAAAGAAGTGCAGGTTAGTTAGATTGGCCGTGCTAAACTGTCCCTTAGTGTCCTAAAAGTTATGAGTGGTTATGGGGATAGGGTGGAGGTGTGGGCTTGGGTAGGGTGCTCTTTCCAAGGGCCGGTGCAGACTCGATGGACCGAATGGCCTCCTTTTGCATTGTAAATTCTATGATTCGATGATCCCTGCTCCTGTACACGAATCCTCTCGCAATGAAGGCCAACATACCATTAGCCTTCTTTACCGCCTGCTGCACCTGCATGCTTACCTTCAGCGAATGGTGCACAACGACACCCAGGTCCCGCTGCACACTCCCCTCTCCTTCATTCAGATAATAATCTGCCTTCCCGTATTAGTGACCACTAATTTGCCCATTCATTCAACTTGACCAAATCCCACTGAAGCGTCTCTGCATCCTCCTCACAGCTCACCCTCCCACCCAACTTGGTGTCATCTGCAAATTTGGAGATATTACATTTAGTTCCCTTAGTTTTCTTTTCCACCTCAACCTGACATTGTGCAGCGAGTTTCCGTTCTTGCAGTCAGTATAAAGTTTCCCTTGAATTCTGTTTTGAATGATCAGTGATTATTTTATATTTCCGGCCCCTAAGTTTTAGTTTCTTCGTTCCTTCATGTGCGGGCATTAATAATAATGCTAATAATGGTAATAATGCTAATATTGATAATAATGATAATAATGATAATAATGATAATAATGTTAATAATCTTTGGTAGTGTCACAAGTAGGCTTACATTAACACTGCAATGAAGTTACTGTGAAAAGCCCCTAGTCACCACATTCCGGCGCCTGTTCGGGTACACGGAGGGAGAATTCAGAATGCCCAATTCGCCTATCAAGCACGTCTTTCAAGGCTTGTGGGAGGACACTGGAGATATTCCGTCAGGGAGGGGGGGGGGGGTGAATCTTTGGAGATCTCTATCCCAGAGGAGTGCGGAAGCTCAGCGATGGAGTATGTTCAAGACTGACTGCGATAGACTTCTACATACTCAAAACATCAAGCCATCCCCCCCTCTCCCCTTCCCGGGAGAATTAGCCTGAGGTCCTCTGGATTACTAGCCGAGGATCCTGCCCAAGGAGAATCCAGCCCAGGGCGGATGGCAACCAGCTTACCGCTCTCTAATAGGTAGAAGCTCCGATATTGTTCTGAATAAACCTTTTACGCACCTTCCTCAATGCCTCTTTGAACCCTTCTTATATCATCAAAACCTCTGAAGGTTGTGCACAAAAACAGCAAGAAGTTGTTGCCACTGCTCACGATACTTGAAGTGTGGTCTAACTAACCTCACTTTATCGCTCCCCTAGTTCCGTCCCCCTCGAATTAAGACCCCAGTGGTTCATTCGCTTCAGTTCTCTGAACCTGCGTTGCTACTTTTTGCCACCTGCGTAGCTGTAACCCCCAGATCCCACTGCTCCGCAATCCCGCAATCCCGCAATCCCGCAAGTGCACTATTCTTCCCAAGGACTCTTCTTCCCATGAAAATGTTTCACCTGGCACATATTTCGATTCACGTTCATTCCTAAGTCCGCTAACGGCGGTGACTCTGGTCGACCTTTCTGGAAAGGCTTGAAGGCTTGCTCACAATAAAACTACCCCCCCCCCAAAAAACTCGGAAATATAGCGTTGAAAGTCAGCGTTGGGATGGTTTACTCACCCTTCCTGTGATGGGTTTTGTCCGAAGGTGGTTGATCACTGTCCAACAAGCAACGAGCCTCTAATGACGTATAGTGACGGACACTGGGGTCCTGCTCCCCTGCACTCCCCACCGCCCCGGGCAATTTGGCCCCCCCTCTAGGTTCTGACAGGAGATTGTTGCTGCTTCGCTGAAGGAGGTGCGACGAAAGGCGAATCAGCGATTTGGTCTTCTAGTTTTCTCATTACTTGGAAGATGCCAGGAAGTGGCTCCGACCGCCACTTGCGTTCATGTGCAATTTGGCACCTTCGAAAGACACACGAAAGAGAAATCAAGGTGCGTGTCAAAGGAACGCTTCCTTCAGAGGGAGCAACTGTGTCTGTATAGCACCTCTCACGCCACAAAAACCTCCCGATCTGTTTCTGTCATGAAGCCACGCAGATGTTATCTGCGAAGATCAGAGAATTAAATAGCACAGAAATGGCCATTCAGCCCATCACATCTGTGTCGGCCAAAAACAACCGCCTAACTATTCTAATCCCATTTTTCAGCACTTGGCCCACAGCCCTGTCTGCCCCGGGATCGCAAGTGAACATCTAAATCCTTCTGAAATGTTGTGAGGGTTCCCGCCTCCGTCACCCTTTCAGACAGCGAGTTCCAGACTCCCACCTCCCTCTGGGTGAAAAGGTTTCCCCCTCACATCCCCTCTAAACCTCCTGTCCCTCACCTTAAATCTCTGCCCCCTGGTCATTGATCCCTCCACCAAGGGGAAAAGTTTCTTCCTGTCTACTCGATCTATGCCCCTCATCATTTTATACATCTCAATCATGTCCCCCCCCCCCCAGTCTCCTCTGCTCCAAGGAAAACAACCCCAGTGTATTCAATCTCTCTCCATAACTAACACTCTCCAACCCAGGCAACATCCTGGTAAATCTCCTCTGCCCCCTTCCCAGTGCTGTCAGATCCCTCCTATAATGTAGAGTCCAGAACTGCCACACAATACTCTGGCCTAACCAACGTTTTATACAGTTACAGCATAACCTCCCTGCTCTTAAACTTTATCCCTGTGTGAATAAAGTATAAAGTATAAGGGCAGCACAGTAGCACAAGTGGCTAGCACTGTGGCTTCACAGCGCCAGGGTCCCGGGTTCGATTCCCCGCTGGGTCACTGTCTGTGTGGAGTCTGCACGTTCTCCCCGTGTCTGCGTGGGTTTCCTCCGGGTGCTCCGGTTTCCTCCCACAGTCCAAAGACGTGCAGGTTAGGCGGATTGGCCATGCTAAACTGCCCTTAGTGTCCAAAAAGGTTAGGAGGGGTTATTGGGTTATGGGGATAGGGTGGAAGTGAGAGCTTAATGAAATGAAAATCGCTTATTGTCACGAGTAGGCTTCAATGAAGTTACTGTGAAAAGCCCCTAGTCGCCACATTCCGGCGCCTGTTCGGGGAGGCTGGTACGGGAATCGAACCGTGCTGCTGGCCTGCCTTGGTCTGCTTTCAAAGCCAGCGATTTAGCCCAGTGTGCTAAGGGTCAGACTTGATGGGCCGAATGGCCTTTTTCTGCACTGTATGTTCTATGAAATACCATAAGCCTTTGTAACCTCCTGCCCTGCTACCTTAAGGGACCAGTGTACATGCACACAAAGATCCCTCTGATCCTCGGTGCTTCCCAGGGTCCTGACGTTAAACATGTATTGCAACTTGGAACACCAATTCGTGGGGATGTAGTTATTTTTTTGGAATGGGATCAAGTGAAACCCCTATGAGAATAGGGAGCCTGGTTGTCATATAATAATTATTAGAGACTATTTATTAAATTAAAGAAAAGACAAATACACACAAACATGCAAAGACAATTAAATATATGAATTACTAAACACGCACACAGTTTACGTAGAACTTGCCCTTGTTCAACGATCTATCCACAATCCCTGAACTCCTTAAGACTCCCCTTTTCCCCCCAAACAACATCTAAATTTAGTAGATCTTTAAGTCAAAACCAGCTTAAGGTTACCACACAATGCAAAGAGGATAATCCAGGCTGGGAGATGTCTTGTCCTGGTGCAGCGAAGATGTTTAAGCTGCCTTTACGAAGGTTCTTTCTGCACTGCCTTTACGAGGTGTTCGGTGGGTGAGGGGTGGGAGGGGTGAGGGTTATGTGGGTGAGGGTTGAGTGGGTGAGGGTTATGTGGGTGAGGGTTATGTGGGTGAGGGGTGATGGTGAGAGGTGAGGGGTGAG
>NC_052172.1:17131243-17160600 GCF_902713615.1 Scyliorhinus canicula
AGGAAGAGCAAGGGGTTTCAGGATTAGAGGAGGGCAGAGGGCAGTCGAGGGACGTTCAATGCAAGGTCAGGTTGAGGAAAAGGGCGAGGCAGACGTGGCAGAGAATTTGCAGGCAGGTCACTGGCCGATTTGGAGTGGATGAACAGTGCAAGGGGACCGAAGTGAACGTCTTTACAGACGCCACCGTGCGATTTGTCTGAGGAAACACTCCACCTCCCCTTGGACAACATTCGGATCCTCTGCAGCCAGCCACTGAGGTAGAGAATGGACGGACAGCGACAGTCCCAGGATTGCCCGTGCAAAAGGGACCTGTTTGAGCCTCGTCAGGGGTTCCAGCAACCCATCGCTGAGCTTGGTCAACCGGTTGAAGTTGAGGTGCAGGACGGTAAGATGGGTGAGATTTTGGAAAATGGCCGCGGGGAGGGAGGAGATGGCGTTCCTGTCCAGGTGCAACTCTTGCAAGTTCTTCTGCTTCTCGAAGATCCCGGGGGCTAAGGTGGCCAGATGGTTGTTGTGAACATGCAGCTTCTTCAATCTGGGGAGGTGGGCGAAGGCTCCAGGAGACAGATGGAGGAGGTGATTGAATTGGAGCTGCAGTTCCTCCAAGGTTTGCAAGTCCCGAAAGAGGTCTGACTCGACGGTGTGCAGCCAATTGCTGTCAAGGTACAAGTCTTTCAGCTTCTTCAGGTTCTTGAAGAGTCCTGGTGAAAGGCTGGTGAATAAATTGTCGCTCAGCTGCAGCTCCCTCAAGTTGGACAGGCGCCCAAAGACATCGGGAGGGAGGGCCGACAGGCGGTTCTGATTGAGTTGCAGGATCCTCAGCTCCGTCAGGCCGTCAAAGATCTTCTCGGGGAGGAAGGTGATGTTGTTCTGGTCCACCTGGAGCTCCCTCAGGTGACCCAGGTCCTGGAAGGTTGCCACGTGGATGGAGCGCAACTTATTATTGTCAAGGTATAAGGTCTTCAAATTTGTCAGGTTGTGGAAGACGGCCTCTGGCAGGCTCGAGAGCAAGTTGTTGTCCAGTTGAAGCTCCTTCAGCTCAAACTGTTTCTGAAATATCTCTTGAGGCAGAGACGCGAGGCGGTTGTTGTCCAAGTGAAGTTCTTTCAGGCTCAGGAGGCCGCCGAAGACTTGTCCAGGCAACGTGACCATGCGGTTGTTGAAAAGATTTAGTACAGTCAAGTTCAGAAGCTGACGGAACGTTCCGGGAGGAAGGTTAGTGAGGTTGTTAAAGCTCAAGTCGAGCAGTTTTAACCTGGTCAGACCAAGCAGAGCATCTTCTGGCACCTGCGTCAGTTCGTTGTTGCTGATGTCCAATATAACGAGCTTCCTGAATTGGGGTAGAAACCCTTCAGGAAGGAACGCAATGTGATTATTATTCAAGTAAAGATCCTTCAACGCTTGAAGGTTCACCACAGCTTCCTCGGGCACCAAACGTAGACGGTTGTGGCTCAGACTCAAGATGTGGAGTTGATCAAGGTCATCCATTGACCCTTTGGTTAAGGAATGAAGAGTGTTACTTCGGAGATAGAGCTGCCTAAGGTTCTTTAGCCCCTGGAAGGCTCCGGGTTGGAGCACCGAGATCTGATTGCCGTTAAGCTGTAGGAACACCAACATGTCCAGCTCACTGAAGACTCCCGGGGCAATGCTCGTGATGTTATTCAAGCTTAACATGAGTTTCTGAAGATTGGGAAGTCCGGAAAAGGCACCGGGTTTCAAAACCTGAAGGCGATTCTCACTCAGGTGCAGCTCCTTGAGGTGCGTGAGGTTTCCTAGGCAACCTGGCGCCAAGGTGGCGATCTGATTTCCATTCAGGTAAAGCCTGTTCAGTTGCTGCAGGGTGGCTAGCGCCTCCGTTGGTATGGAGCTGAGAGAATTGTGGCTGACGTCCAGGGAGAGGAGATGATTCCTGGGCCTCCTTCCGGAAGGCGCCAAGCCATTGCCGTGCCCAGAGCCGTCACTGAAGAAATCTGTCGGCAGGAGGGTGGAAATCCGATTGTGCTGCAGGAAGATCTCCTGAATACCAAACGGGATGTCTACGGGAACCGCGTTCAGCTCCTTATCGATGCACCACATTATCCAGGGGTGAGTTAGTGCACTCACAGGCGGGCAGACGTCTTCAGCGGGCGAGCAGATTCTCACTGAGCACAGCATCAGCCCCCAGCACTCCAACAACCAGAGCATTGTCTTCATGATCCAATGGAACCTCTGTAACATAGACACATTGTGGCCAGTGTTACCACATCAAAATTCTCACCACAGGCAAGCACAATTCCCCCCTTTCTGTGTCTCCATATCAATTACCCCAATCCCCAGTTCACTAGTTTGAGGTACTGCCAGATACATACATAGATATATAGAAGATAGATACATCGATACATAGAAGGTAGGAGCAGGAGGAGGCCTTATGGCCCTTCGAGCCTGCTCCGCCATTCATCACGATCATGGCTGATCATCCAACTCAATAGCCTAACCCTGCTTTCTCCCCATAGCCTTTGATCCCATTCGCCCCAAGTGCTATATCCAGCCCCCTCTTGAATATATTCAATGTTTTAGCATCAACTACTTCCTGGGGTAATGAATTCCACAGGCTCACCACTCTCTGGGTGAAGAAATGTCTCCTTATCTCTGTGCAAAATGGTTTACCCAGAATCCTCAGACTGTGACCCCTGGTTCTGGACACACCCACCAACGGGAACATCTACCCTGGCTAGTCCCGTTAGAATTTTCTCCAGTCCTGTTAGAAATTTATAAATCTCTATGAGATCCCCCCTCATCCTTCTGAACTCCAGCGAGAACAATCCCAACCTAGTCAATCTCTCCTCATATGACAGTCCCGCCATCCCTGGAATCAGCTTGGTAAACCTTTGCTGCATTCCCTTGAGAGGAAGAACATCCTTCCTCAGAGAAGGAGACCAAAACTGTGCACAATACTCCAAGTGTGGCCTGTAGAATTGCAGCAAGACGACAGCATGGTGGCGCAGTGGTTAGCATTGCTGCCTCACGGCGCCGAGGTCCCAGGTTCAATCCCGGCTCTGGGTCACTGTCCGTGTCTGCGTGGGTTTCACCCCCACAACCCAAAGATGTGCAGGGTAGGTGGATTCGTCACGCTAAATTGCCCCTTAATTGGAAATAAATGAATTGGATACGCTAAATTTTTAAAAAAGAAAAAAAGAAAACAAAATAATTGCAGCAAGACATTAGGCGGCATGGTGACACAGTGGTTAGCACTGTTGCCTCACAGCTCAAGGGACCCGGGTTCAATTCCGGCCTCGGGTGACTGTGCGGAGTCTGCACCTTCTCCCCGTGTCTGCGTGGGTTTCCTCCGGGTGCTCCGGTTTCCTCCCACAGTCCAAAGAAGTGCAGGTTAGTTAGATTGGCCGTGCTAAACTGTCCCTTAGTGTCCTAAAAGTTATGAGTGGTTATGGGGATAGGGTGGAGGTGTGGGCTTGGGTAGGGTGCTCTTTCCAAGGGCCGGTGCAGACTCGATGGACCGAATGGCCTCCTTTTGCATTGTAAATTCTATGATTCGATGATCCCTGCTCCTGTACACGAATCCTCTCGCAATTAAGGCCAACATATCATTAGCCTTCTTTACCGCCTGCTGCACCTGCATGCTTACCTTCAGCGAATGGTGCACAACGACACCCAGGTCCCGCTGCACACTCCCCTCTCCTTCATTCAGATAATAATCTGCCTTCCCGTATTAGTGACCACTAATTTGCCCACTCACTCAACTTGACCAAATCCCACTGAAGCGTCTCTGCATCCTCCTCACAGCTCACCCTCCCACCCAGCTTTGTGTCATCTGCAAATTTGGAGATAATACATTTAGTTCCCTTAGTTTTCCTTTCCACCTCAACCTGACATTGTGCAGCGAGTTTCCGTTCTTGCAGTCAGTATAAAGTTTCCCTTGAATTCTGTTTTGAATGATCGGTGATTATTTTATATTTCCGGCTCCTAAGTTTTAGTTTCTTCGTTCCTTCATGTGCGGGCATTAATAATAATGCTAATAATGCTAATAATGGTAATAATGCTAATATTGATAATAATGATAATAATGATAATAATGCTAATAATCTTTGGTAGTGTCACAAGTCGGCTTACATTAACACTGCAATGAAGTTACTGTGAAAAGCCCCTAGTCACCACATTCCGGCGCCTGTTCGGGTACACAGAGGGAGAATTCAGAATGCCCAATTCGCCTATCAAGCACGTCTTTCAAGGCTTGTGGGAGGAAACCGGAGATATTCCGTCAGCGAGGGGGTGGTGAATCTTTGGAGATCTCTATCCCAGAGGAGTGCGGAAGCTCAGCGATGGAGTATGTTCAAGACTGACTGCGATAGACTTCTACATACTCAAAACATCAAGCCATCCCCCCCTCTCCCCTTCCCGGGAGAATTAGCCTGGGGTCCTCTGGATTACTAGCCGAGGATCCTGCCCAAGGAGAATCCAGCCCAGGGCGGATGGCAACCAGCTTACCGCTCTCTAATAGGTAGAAGCTCCGATATTGTTCTGAATAAACCTTTTACGCACCTTCCTCAATGCCTCTTTGAACCCTTCTTATATCATCAAAACCTCTGAAGGTTGCGCACAAAACCAGCAAGAAGTTGTTGCCACTGCTCACGATACTTGAAGTGTGGCCTAACTAACCTCACTTTATCGCTCCCCTAGTTCCGTCCCCCTCGAATTAAGACCCCAGTGGTTCATTCGCTTCAGTTCTCTGAACCTGCGTTGCTACTTTTTGCCACCTGCGTAGCTGTAACCCCCAGATCCCACTGCTCCGCAATCCCGCAATCCCGCAAGTGCACTATTCTTCCCAAGGACTCTTCTTCCCATCAAAATGTGTGACCTGGCACATATTTCGATTCACGTTCATTCCTAAGTCCGCTAACGGCGGTGACTCTGGTCGACCTTTCTGGAAAGGCTTGCTCACAATAAAACTACCCCCCCCTCAAAAAACTCGGAAATATAGCGTTGAAAGTCAGCGTTGGGATGGTTTACTCACCCTTCCTGTGATGGGTTTTGTCCGGAGGTGGTTGATCACTGTCCAACAAGCAACGAGCCTCTAATGACGTATAGTGACGGACACTGGGGTCCTGCTCCCCTGCACTCCCCACCGCCCCGGGCAATTTGGCCCCCCTCTAGTTTCTGACAGGAGATTGTTGCTGCTTTGCTGAAGGAGGTGCGACGAAAGGCGAATCAGCGATTTGGTCTTCTAGTTTTCTCGTTACTTGGAAGATGCCAGGATGTGGCCCCGACCGCCACTTGCGTTCATGTGCAATTTGGCACCTTCGAAAGACACACGAAAGATAAATCAAGGTGCGTGTCAAAGGAACGCTTCCTTCAGAGGGAGCAACTGTGTCTGTATAGCACCTCTCACGCCACAAAAACCTCCCGATCTGTTTCTGTCATGAAGCCACGCAGATGTTATCTGCGAAGATCAGAGAATTAAATAGCACAGAAATGGCCATTCAGCCCATCACATCTGTGTCGGCCAAAAACAACCGCCTAACTATTCTAATCCCATTTTTCAACACTTGGTTCACAGCCCTGTCTGCCCCTGGATCGCAAGTGAACATCGAAATCCTTCTGAAATGTTCAGAGGGTTCTCGCCTCCATCACTCTTTCAGGCAGTGAGTTCCAGACTCCCGCCTCCCTCTGGGTGAAAAGGTTTTTCCCTCACATCCCCTCTAAACCTCCTGCCCCTCACCTTAAATCTCTGCCCCTGGTCATTGAGCCCTCCACCAAGGGGAAAAGTTTCTTCCTGTCTACTCGATCTATGCCCCTCATCATTTTATACATCTCAATCATGTCCCCCCCCCCCCCCCCCCCCCCCCCCCAGTCTCCTCTGCTCCAAGGAAAACAACCCCAGTCTATCCAATCTCTCTTCATAGCTAACACTCTCCAACCCAGGCAACATCCTGGTAAATCTCCTCTGCTCCCTTTCCCAGTGCTGTCAGATCCCTCCTATAATATAGAGTCCAGAACTGCCACACAATACTCTGGCCTAACCAACGTTTTATACAGTTACAGCATAACCTCCCTGCTCTTAAACTTTATCCCTCTGCGAATAAAGTATAAAGTATAAGGGCAACACGGTAGCACAAGTGGCTAGCACTGTGGCTTCACAGCGCCAGGGTCCCGGGTTCGATTCCCCGCTGGATCACTGTCTGTGCGGAGTCTGCACATCCTCCCCGTGTCTGCGTGGGTTTCCTCCGGGTGCTCCGGTTTCCTCCCACAGTCCAAAGACGTGCAGGTTAGGTAGATTGGCCATGCTAAACTGCCCTTAGTGTCCAAAAAGATTAGGAGGGGTTATTGGGTTATGGGGATAGGGTGGAAGTGAGAGCTTAATGAAATGAAAATCGCTTATTGTCACGAGTAGGCTTCAATGAAGTTACTGTGAAAAGCCCCTAGTCGCCACATTCCTGTCCGGGGAGGCTGGTACGGGAATCGAACCGTGCTGCTGGCCTGCCTTGGTCTGCTTTAAAAGCCAGCGATTTAGCCAAGTGAGCTAAGGGTCAGACTTGATGGGCCGAATGGCCTCCTTCTGCATTGTATGTTCTATGAAATACCATAAGCCTTTGTAACCTCCTGCCCTGCTACCTTAAGGGACCAGTGTACATGCACACAAAGATCCCTCTGATCCTCGGTGCTTCCCAGGGTCCTGACGTTAAACATGTATTGCAACTTGGAACACCAATTCGTGGGGATGTAGTTATTTTTTTGGAATGGGATCAAGTGAAACCCCTATGAGAATAGGGAGCCTGGTTGTCATATAATAATTATTAGAGACTATTTATTAAATTAAAGAAAAGACAAATACACACAAACATGCAAAGACAATTAAATATATGAATTACTAAACACGCACACAGTTTACGTAGAACTTGCCCTTGTTCAACAATCTATCCACAATCCCTGAACTCCTTAAGACTCCCCTTTTCCCCCCAAACAACATCTAAATTTAGTAGATCTTTAAGTCAAAACCAGCTTAAGGTTACCACACAATGCAAAGAGGATAATCCAGGCTGGGAGATGTCTTGTCCTGGTGCAGCGAAGATGTTTAAGCTGCCTTTACGAAGGTTTTCTGCACTGCCTTTACGAAGGTGTTCGGTGGGTGAGGGGTGAGGGGTGAGGGGTGGGTGAGGGGTGAGGGGTGAGGGTGAGGGGTGAGGGTGTGGGTGAGGGGTGATGGGTGAGAGGTGAGGGGTGAGAGGTGAGGGGTGAGATGTGAGGGGTGTGGGTGAGGTGTGAGAGGTGAGAGGTGTGGGTGAGGGGTGAGAGGTGAGAGGTGAGAGGTGAGGGTGTGGGTGAGGGTGAGGGGTGAGGGGTGAGGGTGAGGGTGTGGGTGAGGGGTGTGGGTGAGGGGTGAGAGGTGAGAGGTGAGGGGTGAGGGTGTGGGTGAGGGGTGAGAGATGAAGGGTGAGAGGTGAGGGGTCAGGGGTGTGGGTGAGGGGTGAGAGGTGAGGGGTGAGAGGTGAGAGGTGAGGGGTGTGGGTGAGGGGTGAGGGGTGTGGGTGAGGGTGTGGGTGAGGGGTGTGGGTGAGGGTGAGGGTGTGGGTGAGGGGTGAGAGGTGAGGGGTCTGGGTGAGGGGTGAGAGGTGAGGGGTCTGGGTGAGGGGTGAGAGGTGAGGGGTCTGGGTGAGGGGTGAGAGGTGAGGGGTGAGGTGTGAGTTAGTGAGACAGCTGTGTTGAGTTATGGAGGGAGGGTGGGAGTTTCGAGGCCCCTGGACATTCACGGTTGGTTCTATTGATCTGTTTGTGATTCTGTGGCAGTAACGTGGCTGTATCACATTATTCATTTACGGGAAGTGGGTGTCGCTGGCTGGGCCGGGCATTAATTGCCATCGCTAATTGCCCCTTGAGATGGTGGTGGTGAGCCGCCTTCTTTAACCGCTGCAGCCCCTGTGGTGTAGGTACACCCACTGTGCGGTTAGGGAGGGAGTTCCAGGATGTTGCCCCGGCGACAGTGAAGGAACGGCCGATATATTTCCAAGTCAGGATGGTGAGGGCTCGGAGGCAACCCTCCAGGTGGCAGTGTCCCCATGTGTCTGCTCCCCTTGACCCTCTCGGTGGTGGTGGGTTTGGAAGGTGCTGCCAATGGAGCCGACGCTACACACGGCTGCCGCTGTGCGTCGGTGGTGGATGGGGTGCCAATCATGCGGGGCTGCTTTGTCCTGGATGGTGTTGAGCTTCTTGGGTGTTGTTGGAGCTGCGCTCATCCATCACACTCTTGACCTGTGCTCGACTCATTAAGCCTGGGTGTTGACTCAGAGCTAAGTAAACAGGCACCACAGAAACCATTGGAACCTGAGCGGCAAGGATGGGGTAGACTTTTTAAAGCATTGTGTCAATAAACTTCCCGCGAATTTAAGTGTCATCTCCGAATTGCTTTGCGATCAATTAAATATATAAAACACTCAACAATCTTGCCTTTGTCATTTAATCTCTTCTGCCTCCCATCCTATCGCTGACCTTCGATTGCATTCTCCGCTTATTCGCTTCTCTCTCTGCATTTGCTGAGAACCTGTTACATCCCGAGTCTCGAGTCACATGGTTTTACATCGGCCCATCCTGTCTGCACCCATCTATTCTAATCCCACTTTATAGAGTCTCCAGTCTCGGTGAAAGGCCGTCGACCTGAAATATTAACCCTGTTTTTCTCTCTCCTCAGATGTTGCCGGACCTGCTGGGCCTCTCCGGCATGTGGGACAGCGGGCGCTCGAAGGGTTGGGCCGATGGGGTATGTAGGATTTCCGCCATTGCCCAGGGAATCTTCTCCTGCCCCTGAGTTCTGAGTTCCCGGGATATGAGGGAATATGCCCCTGGACAAACAATATTCGCAGAGGAGCACTGGGATCGCTGACCTTCCAAAGGATCACCCGAACTATAAACCTTTTGTGTATGTCATGTGACCCCCCCCCCCAAGCTGCCCTGTGTTTGGTCAGTTGGGAGGGGTGCCAATCTCCTCTTTTCAACCAATAGAGGGGGCCGACGCACTGAGGGACTTCAATGCCTGCTAAGATGGCATCTGTGGTGGGCGTATGGCTGCTCAGCTCCTCACCACCCAATCTCTAAACCCCTCATACGTTGAATCCTCAGCAGAGCCCTCAGTGCAGCCTTCAATTACTCTCTATTTTGGGGGCAGCATGTGGCACAGTGGTTAGCACTGGGACTGCGGCGCTGAGGACCCTGGGTTCGAATCCCGGCTCTGGGTCACCGTCCGTGTGGAGTTTGCACAATCTCCCCGTGTCTGCGTGGGTCTCGCCCCCTCAACCCAAAGATGAGCAGGGTAGGTGGATTGGCCAGGTTAAACTGCCCCTTAATTGGGGAAAACAATAATGATTGGGTACTCTGAATACATTTTTTTTTAAAATTATTCTCTGTTTGATTCCGCGAGTCTGTTTACTGTTGATGCTCACTGTGCTTGCTTGCATTGGTCTGGGTGCGGAAACTTAAACAAAGCTGTTGGAAGAGCTGGGGGGCAGAGCACGGAGGGTGGAGCAGGTATTTCAAAGCACTGAATAAAACCTGTCACACACGTAGCGACCGGTGTCACCTGTGCATGGGTCCCCCTATGGTGTGTCACTTTGCTGTGAAATTTGACTCGAGTGAAAGTCCCGCCCATGCCCCCCCCCCCCCCCCCCCCCCCACACAAACACACCTGGAGCAGACAAAATGTTCGAAAGAGGGGGTTTGTCAGGGCGAATGAACAACGGCTTTAACATTGCATAAACATAGTCAAACATTGTTAACATTGCTTAAATTGCAACATAGTGGTTAGCACAATTGCTTCACAGCTCCAGGGTCCCAGGTTCAATTCCGGCTTGGGTCACTGTCTGTGCGGAGCCTGCACGTCCTCCCCGTGTCTGCGTGGGTTTCCTCCGGGTGCTCCGGTTTCCTCCCACAGTCCAAAGATGTGCAGGTTAGGTGGATTGGCCATGACAAATTGCCCTTAGTGTCCAAAATTGCCCTTAGTGTTGGGTGGGGTTACTGGGTTATGGGGATAGGGTGGAGGTGTGCGGTTAGGCAGGGTGCTCTTTCCAAGAGCCGGTGCAGACTCGATGGGCCGAATGGCCTCCTTCTGCACTGTAAATTCTATCTATGATAACCGGCTGTGTGTGGGAGGCAGGAGCTACTGGGTCAGCTCTCAGATACTGTAGTACACACGCAAGACCCTGTGTCCCAGGGACTGATTCAGAAAATATGGTCCCCGAACCAGAGGCAGCACCTTCGGAAAAGAAAGGAATGATATTGGGAAAGGTGGCTTCACAAAGTGTGACATCTGCTGGTGTGTTGCGAATCTGACGATAGATTAAACCCGTCTGTTTGACAGGTCTGAGAACTGCCTACACACAACTGGCCTGCTCCTCTCTGGTACATTGGCCCCATCTGGTGGCTCCACCCGGTAGTGCAGGAGACCATTTCCCGTCTACACTCCTCAGCCGCACTCCCCTTCCCTTCCCGCCTCACACACACACACGCACATTGCACGGGAATGAGGTGCGAAATCCTAACTGACCCACCAGAGGGCAAACAATCCTCTCCGCTGGGGAATCAACGCCCAGAGCGCCGTTCCTCACGCAACGTAACAGGAGGGAAAGCGCGATTGGTGGAGAACGTGTGTCGTCTGCCACTCCCTGGAAAAACCCACTCATTCTCGCCCGGGCCATGTACACCCTGTACACCACCTTAAACTGTATCAAACTCACCCTCGTGCACAGGAGGAGGTTGAATTCACGCTGCGCATTGCCTCACCCCACACTTCCCCAACCTATCCCCCCCCCCCCACCCCCACCCCCCACCACCCCCCAGCTCCTCCTCCCATTTCATCTTGATCCACACCACTTGCCTCTCCCCCCCCCCCCCCCCCCCGCCCCCCTGGCCACCCGTATCCCCGATCCCCCTTCCGTGTCCGGGAACAGTAACCGTTCCTTTAGTGAGGGCCACGAAGAATCCAGCACGAGTTTTCAGGATACAAAGAAATAACATTTATTTCCAATAACATATATATACAGCAGCAGCAACTTCCCTCGCTGCTCGCTGCTCGCTGCTCGCTGCTCGCTGCTCGCTGCTCGCTGCTCGCTGCTCGCTGCTCGCTGCTCGCTGCTCGCTGCTCGCTGCTCGCTGCTCGCTGCTCGCTCTCTCTCTCTCTCTGCTGGTTCCAATCTGGCCAGGTCTATTTATGCAGGGAGTCTATTAATGATTTCTCCGCCCCCTCATTGGGTAAACTCATACTCCCACAGGATTGTGGGATTGTCATTAGTCTCCAGCCAGTGGTAAGCAGGCAGGTTATAACAGTTCCAAAAGGACATATTTCAGCAGCCTGGGAAATCCTTTCCACATCTTCCGTGTAAACTCCCTCTCCTGTAAATGCCTAAATTCACTTCCCTCCGGGAGCTCTCCCCTCTCCCTCAGCTCCTCCAGGCTTGCGAACCTCACTTCCAGATACAAATACCTCGTCCTCACTGTAGTGTTCTGCTTCTTCATGTAGCATAAGCTGCTCCCTTGACGTACGCTCTGACAAAGGAAGGCTCAGACTTGGAGATAGGTTTAACACATTTATTGAACAGTTAACAATTCTCCTCCTTGAGTTCGACTCTCCTGCTAATCTTGCTGTAGTAACTCAGTCTAACTAACCAGTCTGCTCTAAGCCACGTGGTGGGTGTGATGCTTCCTGATCTGCCCCTGTCCTTCTGTGGCCTGTGCAAAGAGACAGAGCAGGTGTGCCCTGTCCTTATATATGGGTTGTGTACTGCCCCCTTGTGGTAGTGTCACCTCTGGGTGTTTGGACTGCCCATTGGTCGTGTCCTATTCTATGTGTTCATTAGCTGTATGTCTGCATGTCAGGAAGTCTCTGGTGCTCCCTCTAGTGGTTACTTAGTCGTAGTGTATTTACATTAACCCCTTGTGTATTTACAGTGATGCATATCAGCACACTCACCAGCCCCTCCTCTCTCTATCCATCTCCTCCGCCTGAGATCATCTGAGGGCGGCGGCTGGGTCTCCAAACAAACCTGAGGGATTTAGCAAGGCCAATTCCCCTCCCCCTCCCTCAAACCTAATGGTTTTATGGATACTAAGCAGCCGAATCATAGAATCCCTATGGCGTAGAAGGAGGCCATTCGGCCCATCGAGTCTGCACCGACCCTCTGAAAGAGCGTCCCCAACTAGGCCCACTCCCCCGCCCCATCCCCTAACCTGCACATCCTCGGACACGAAGGGGCCATTGAGGGCAGCCAACCCACCTCACCGGCACATCTTTGGATTTTGGCCTAAGACAAAATAAATCTACATTCATATAGCACCTTTCACAACCTCCAGGACGTCCTTATCGGCTTTCCGGCCAATCAAGTGCTTTCGGAGGTGTGGTCATTGTTGTAAAGTAGGAGATTTGGCAGCCGGTCAGTGCACAGCAAGCTCCCAAAAGCGGCAATGCCGCCACCATCAGATGCTCTGTCCTCGTGATGCTGGTTGATCGGCCAGGGTGACCTCGCTGTGAAATAAAGTCCCAGAAAGGGCAGCCAATTGGTTTAAGCCAATGCTGAGCCACCATTGACATTGCGGCAGCAAATACCAGTCGGCCATTCGACCACGGTTGCCATCGCACATTAGCACCATCTCACCCTCGGCCGACACCCGCGCACCAGCGGTCAAAAGCAGAGCTGCTCTCTCTCGCCTCTCCCTCTGGAGGCCCTGGAAAATCAGAGCCTAATTGGACTCGAGACGGAAGGAGGGGCAGCTTCACGTCCAGACACATATTCGCCGAGAGTAGCGTGACGGGGCGTTTAAAAAGGCCTCAAACGAGGCAAGTAAAGATCGGGGGAATCAGCTCCACAGGGATTCATAGAATTTACAGTGCAGAAGGAGGCCATTCGGCCCATCAAGTCTGCACCGGCTCTTGGAAAGAGCACCCTACCCAAGCCCACACCTCCACCCTATCCCCATAACCCAATAATCCCACCCAACACTGAGGGCAATTTTGGACACTAAGGGCAATTTAGCACGGCCAATCCACCTAACCTGCACATCTTTGGACTGTGGGAGGAAACCGGAGCACCCGGAGGAAACCCACGCAGACACGGGGAGAATGTGCAGACTCCGCACAGACAGTGACCCAAAGCCGGGAATCGAACCTGGGACCCTGGAGCTGTGAAGCAATTGTGCTATCCACAATGCTACCGTGCTGCCCAAATAGAAGTGGAGAAGACAGGTTCGTTATGGGCCCAGGGTTTAGAGAACCCCAAAGTGTATTATGGAGTTCACCTGACCCACAACATTTACTAGATTGTGGTATGGGGAGCACACGGCCCACTCTACAGGTGTGGTACAGCAGAAATGGAAAAGTATTTTTTAAAGCAAAACAATGTTTATTCCATGAACTCAAGTTAACCTTTATAAGACATACAGTGAACATCTTAGCAACCATTAATTCAAATACAACCCCCAAAGACTACAACACTAAGTAATCCTTTAAGCTTTCCTTTTAACATCCATACGACTTAAAACCCCTTTTACCAGAAGCACATCAGGTTAAAGTCACTACTGTTATCAGTTTTAAATCACCAGGATCGATTTACAGTCTTTAGATTACAGAGAGAGATTCATACACCTTCTGGCTGTGACTGCAGCTATCCAGCTCTGAAAACTAAACTAAAACACACCCTGCAGCAAACAGCCTAAAACAAAAGTAAAAAGCTGACAGGCAGCCCAGCTCCACCCACTCTCTGACATCACTGCAGTAATAAACACCCATTTCTTAAAGGTACTCTCACTACAGATATTTATATACACACCCATTTATAAACACCCCTTTATGATTTCTTTTTTTTTTAATTTAGAGTACCCAATTATTTTTTCCAATTAAGGGGCAATTTAGCGTGGCCAATCCTCCTACCCTGTGCATCTTTTGGATTGTGGGGGCGAAACCCACACAGACACGGGGGGAATGTGCAAACTCCACACGGACAGTGACCCAGGGCCGGGATTCGAACCCGGGTCCTCAGCGCCGTAGGCAGCAATGCTAACCACTGCGCCACTGTGCTGCCCGCCCTTTATGATTTCTCACATGACAGGTTAAACTTGTATCAAACCTTGGGGAGTCCACACTTGGAACCCTGTGAGCAGTTCTGGTCTCCATCTCACAAAAAACAATAAAGTACTAAATTAAATGTCGCTGCTGTCTGCTCGCCCCTTCGAGAGAGAGAGCTGACGGGCGGTGGTTTAACACGAGGGTCACCGCACCTCAGGCGAGGGGCGAGGTGGAGAAGGCGGGGTATTCATGAATAACGTCAACCGGGACGGGGATTGATCCAGGCGGAGGCCAGAACTAGGGGGTCAGAAATATAAGACTTATCAACTCTGTAAGTAATTGAGGAGAAACGTCATCGCGTAGAGAGTGGTGGGCAGGATACGTAACAGGCGCCCACAGACGGTGGTTGAGCGGAATGGTATTGAGACGCTCAAGGATAGACAGCTGGATAAATATATGAGGGAGGAAGGAATGGAAGGGTACGCCGATGGGCTGAGATGACGATAACTTGGAGGAGGCTCATGTGGAGCGGAAACAGCAGCTTGGGCCGAATGGCCTGTTTTATTTTTGATGCTGCGACAGTTCCACACTGAACCACCAGGGGAGCTCCAACCATATCCACATTTCGCACCTTGATGTCGGAAGGGGATTTTCCCCAAGCCATTGGAGGGAGGGAGTCAAGGTGGGGGGGGGGGGTTTGTTGGGTTTGGGAGGGGGGGGGGGGCGCGGTTTACATTAGGCCGTTAACCTGATGCCTTTCCATCTCACTTTGGCATTCGATCGGGGGAGATGGTGTTGGAGGTGGCACTGTCACTGAGCTGGCAATCAGGGTTAACGATCTGGGGTTCACGGGTTCGAAGCCCACCACGGGAAGGGGAAATTTAAATTCAACAAAAACGTGGAATTAAAAGTCTAATGGGGACCAAGGTAGGAAATCTGCCGTCCTTACCCGGTCTGGCCTACAGGTGACTCCAGGCCCACAGCGACAGGGTTGACTCTTAACACCCCCCCCTCCCCCCCCCATCCCCCCCCCCCACTCTGGAATGACCGAGGGAGACGCTGGGTTCAAGCGCAATTAGGGATGGGCAACAAATGTTGTCTGAAGGAATCAAACAAACCATTCCTGGCCCAGTTGTTGCCAGTGATGTTAGGGGCCCCAGTCGGGGAAACTTAGGGGGCATTAAGGAGGTTATTTACACCCGTCTTTCCCGGCGGTGCCCAAGTCGGGGGCAGAGTAGGCAATGAGGGAACTACCCACGACCCACGATCGCCGTGGCATCATAGAACATAGAACATAGAACAGTACAGCACAGAACAGGCCCTTCGGCCCTCAATGTTGTGCCGAGCAATGATCACCCTACTCAAACCCACGTATCCACCCTATACCCGTAACCCAACAACTCCCCCCTTAACCTTACTTTTATTAGGACACTACGGGCAATTTAGCATGGCCAATCCACCTAACCCGCACATCTTTGGACTGTGGGAGGAAACCGGAGCACCCGGAGGAAACCCACGCACACAGGGGGAGGACGTGCAGACTCCGCACAGACAGTGACCCAGCCGGGAATCGAACCTGGGACCCTGGAGCTGTGAAGCATTTATGCTAACCACCATGCTACCCTGCTGCCCCAAGGGAGGGAGGAACGGGCATGCGACGTGCCAGGCGTATGGGGAAGGTCAGCGCTGGCTGGAGGAACTCACCGAAGCTCCGACTCCTGGGTCATGTGGTTTAACCCTGCCTTCGATTGGCCCGTCTCTCCACCTATCAGCTTCCCCGTGTCTTCTTTACTGCGCGAGAGGCTGGAAACAGAGACTAACGTTTGCAGCAGGCGCTCTGGGCATAGGAGCAGGGGTAGGCCATTCAGCCCCTCGAGTCTGCCCCGCCATTCAGGGAGGTGGTGGCTGATCAGCGACCTAACTCCATCTACCTGCCTTCGGCCCCGATCCCTTAATATCTTTGCTTCACAAAAATCCATCTCAGATTTAAAATTAACAACTTGCTTCAACTGTGTGTGGGAAAGGGCAGCACGGTGGCCTAGTGGTTAGCACAACCGCCTCACGGCGCTGAGGTCCCAGGTTCGATCCCGGCTCTGGGTCACTGTCTGTGTGGAGTTTGCATATTCTCCCCGTGTCTGCGTGGGTTTCGCCCCCACAACCCAAAAATGTGCAGAGTAGGTGGATTGGCCACGCTAAATTGCCCCTTAATTGGAAAAAATAATTAGGTAATCTAAATTTAAAAAAAAAAACTGTGTGTGGGAGAGAGTTCCAAAGTGCTACCTCCCTTTGACTGAAGACAGCACGGCAGCACAGTGGTTAGCACAATTCTTTCACAGCTCCAGGTTCGATTCCGGCTTGGGTCACTGTCTGTGCGGAGTCTGCACGCTCTCCCCGTGTGTGCGTGTGTTTCGTCCGGGTGCTCCGGTTTCCTCCCACAGTCCAAAAATGTGCAGGTTAGGTGGATTGGCCGTGATAAATTGCCCTTAGTGTCCAAAATTGCCCTTAATGTTGGGTGGGGTTACTGGGTTATGGGGATAGGGTGGAGGTGTTGACCTTGGGTAGGGTGCTCTTTCCACGGGCCGGTGCAGACTCGATGGGCCGAATGGCCTCATTCTGCACTGTAAATTCGATGAAAGACGTTCTTCCCAACATCTCTCCTGAACTGTCTGGCCCTAATTTTTAGTCTCTGCCCCCGAGCTTTAGTTGCGATGTAAACCCTGCCCATTGACCACATTTTGGCAACTCTGCCTGTTGGAGCGGGACAGCGAGCCTTCACTGTAACGTGCAGATTCCCGAGCTACTCGAGGCTTTGGGATCTTTCCCCTTCCCCTCGGAGGCCTCGGGCAAGGCTCCGTTCAGTGCTGGTCTCCACAAACGGTGACCAGACGGGCCGGCACTCGTGGGGGTCTCCCAGGGGGATCGGAGGCCCCCAGGTTCATGCCCTTTGGGCAGAGCGGTAACCTGGCAGTGCTACATGGCCACCAGCCTGCAAGTTACCAAGTGGCACTGCCAGCAGGCATGGGCACTGCCAGGGTGCCAAGGTGGCATTAGCCACGCTGTCGGGCTGAAGATGCCCTGCGCGGGGGGGGGGGGGGGGGGGGGGGCTGGGCTTGCTCCAGGGGCTCCAGAGATCAGGCCGCCATTATCTCGCGCTGTCGTGAGGAGTTTTGGCGGGCGGAGCTCCTCAGCGAATCAAACGGGGCGGAAGGCGGTCTCGGCCGCCCGTCCCTGCTGAGGGGCCCCAGTGATTCTCACTGCGAGCACCGGGCAACACGCGGCTAAACGCGCTCGCTATGGAAAGTGATCTCGTTTAGTTAAATCCCGCCAAGTATCTTCAATACTTGGATCAGATCACATCTTAACCTTCTAAATTCTAGCGAAAAGAGGTCCAATTTCAGTAATCCCTCCTCGTGACTCACACCCTGTAGTCCAAGTATCATTTTTGTAAACCTACATTCCATACCTCCGAAGCCAAAGTCTCCTTCCTGAGGCCAGTGGTGGTCATCATAGATCACAGAATTTACAGTGCAGAAGGAGGCCATTCGGCCCATCGAGTCTGCACCAGCCCTTGGAAAGAGCACCCTACCCAAGCCCACACCTCCACCCTAACTCCGTAACCCAGTAACCCCACCTAACCTTTTTGGACACAATTGATCACGGCCAATCCACCTAACCTGCCCACCTTTGGACTGTGGGAGGAAACCGGAGCACCCGGAGGAAACCCACGCAGACACGGGGAGAACGTGCAGACTCCGCACAGACAGTGACCCGAGCCGGGAATCGAACCCGGGACCCTGGAGCTGTGAAGCAACTGTGCTAACCGCTGTGCTACCGTGCCGCCCCCCCCCCGATAATTAGTGCAGGAAGATTGGACAGAGTGAGGCCAAGTTCACCCCTTTAGCTGTCCTGTTTATCAATTTGAACCCAAGTGATCAACATATGCTTGTAGGTTATTCAGTGTGTGCCTATGTACATGTCTGCACACGGCGGGCGGGGGTGTGGTGGGGCGTCTCAATGAGACGTGTTTGCCTTTGTACGAAACTGCTCGAGAGTTACGCATGCTGCCCCCCCCCCCCTTCCTCCCTAACAGCACGATGGGTGTTCCTACACCTCCGGGACTGCGGCTGTGGAAGAAGGCGGCTCACCCACCACCTTCTCGGGGGCAATTAGGGATGGGCAATAACTGCTGGGCCGACAGCCAGTGACGGTCACGTCCTGTGAAGGAATTTTCGGAACCTCCTGAAACCAAGAGGTACCTTGAACTCCAAAGAGTGTGGCCCCACCACGCTCAACTCATCCTCATAAAGACAAACCCATAGAGCCATCGAAAGGTGCGGTACAGAAGGAGGCCATTCAGCCCATGTTGTCCATTCCAGCCCCGGGTGCCCTTCCTTTTTTAAAAATGTTTTTATCGGATTTTCACACGATATATTTGACGGTTCGTTTTATATGACGTAATCCCGGCTCGAACGTTACGTGACAGGGCGGCGCGAGGGTGAGTAGGTTTTTTGGGGTGGTGGGCCGGTGTGCGAGGTGCTCGGGAAGCCCAGCAAATCACGCCCATATGTTCTGGACGTGCCCGGCGCTGGAGGGGTTCTGGAGGGGCTTCGCGAGGGGCTATGTCCAAAGTGGTGAACACCCGGGTCAAGCCGAGCTGGTGGGGGTAGCATGATTCGGGATATCGGACGAGCCGGGAGTGCAGGAGCCGAAAGAGGCCGGTGTTCTGGCCTTTGCGTCCCTGGTAGCCCGGCGGAGGATTTTGCTACTGTGGAAGGATGCGAAGCCCCCAAGCTTGGAAGCTTGGATTAACGATATGGCTGGGTTCATCAAGCTGGAGAGGATAAAGTTTGCCTTGCGAGGGTCCGTGCAGGGGTTCCCCAGGCGGTGGCAACCGTTCCTAAACTTTCTAGCGGAACTTTAGGTGGAGGTCAGGAGCAGCCCGGGGTGGGGGGGTGTAGAGCAGTTGGTTTTTCTTTTTTCTTTTGATTAGAGTGGGGCGTTTTCCTTACTGGCGTGTTTATTTGTTAAATGGGGGTTTTGTTGGAAATCCCATGTATAATCTTTGCTTGTTTTGTTGAAAATTTGAATAAATATTTTTCTTTTAAAGTTAAAGGCGGCACGGTAGCACAGTGGTTAGCACTGTTGCTTCACAGCGCCAGGGTCCCAGGGTTCGATTCCCGGTTTGGGTCACTGTCTGTGCGGAGTCTGCACGTTCTCCCCGTGTCTGCGTGGGTGTCCTCCGGGTGCTCCGGGTTCCTCCCACAAGTCCCGAAAGACGTGCTGGTTGGGTGAATTGGACATTCTGAATTCTCCCTCTGTGTACCCGAACAGGCGCCGGAATGTGGCGACTAGGGGATTTTCACAGTAACTTCATTGCAGTGTTAATGTAAGCCTACTGGTGACAATAATTAAGATTATTATTATTATTAATATTTTACAGAAAGTAATCGAGGTGTGGCTCTGGTTGATAATACAAGAAAAAAATAAAACAAAAGAGGTTCATGTAATAAGAAAACAAAGAAATCTAACAATGCTAAAGAAGAGGAACAAGAAGGAAACCAAACAAGTTCACCCGAGTGAGAACAGGCCCGGCCCAAACAGACCCATATTTTCAGCAGCCTGTATCTCTCTCTCTCTGGTGGTGTGGGCCTTACTTGGCCAGTCAGCCTCCACTGTGTTGCCTGTTGTTGACCCTGGTTTGTGTCCTATCGTTTGTTATGCTTCCCTCTGGTCCTCTTTTAGAACATACAGTGCAGAAGGTGGCCATTCGGCCCATCGAGTCTGCACCGACCCCCTTAAACCCTCACTTCCACCCTATCCCCATAACCCAATAATCCCTCCTAACCTTTTTGGTCACTGAGGGCAATTTATTGCGGCCAATCCACCTAACCTGCACATCTTTGGACTGTGGGAGGAAACCGGAGCACCCGGAGGAAACCCACGCACACACGGGGGAGAACGTGCAGACTCCGCACAGACAGTGACCCAGCGGGGAATCGAACCTGGGACCCTGGCGCTGTGAAGCCACAGTGCTATCCACTTGTGCTGCCCTTGAGTTTCTTCCTCTGCCCCTTGCATCTCCCGGTGTTCTTGTGGGTTTTTAACCGTCCCCCTCTGCTCCCCTCGATCCCCCCCCCCCTCTTCCTTTTGCTAACCATGACCCCCCTCCCCCCGGCCTCTCCCCCGCCTGTTCTATTGACTGTTGGCTACTAACGGGTCCTGGAACAAGGGGGCGAATGGCTCCCACATCTTGTGGAAGCTCTCTTCCCAACCCCCGGATGGCAAATTTGACATTCTCCGATTGGAAAAACTCCGACAGGTTCGGACAGCCAACCTGCAGCTGTGGGTGACGCTGATAGTCGCCAGCCGAGCAGGATTCTCCGGCGAGTGATCAGGGAGACCACCCTAATCACACGCCTTCCTGAGCTAGCCCCATAGCTTACAGCACTTAAGGTGCAGATCCAGGCACTTTTTAACAGAGTTCAGGGTCCCTGCTTCGACCACCAACTCGGGCAGCGAATTCCAGTCTCCCACTACCCCCTGTGCAAAAACGTTCTTCCTCACGTCCCCTCTACACCTTCTGCCTCTTGTCTTGAATCTACGTCCCCTGGCTCTAGAATTCGCCACCAAGGGAAATAATTTTATTCTGTCCACTCTCTCTCTTCCCCTCATCATTTCGCCCACCTCAATGAAGTCACCCCTCAGCCATTTTTGCTCCAAGGAATATAACCCCAGCCGATGAATCCTCTCCTCGGAGACGCACTTTTTTTTAGCCCTGGCAACATTTTTGTAAACCACCTCTGCACGCTCGCGAGCAATAACGTCCGCACCAGCGTTTTATACAATTCCAACGTTATATCCTTACTTTTATATTCTATACCTCTGCCAATCATAGAATTTATAGAATCATGGAATTTACAGTGCAGAAGGAGGCCATTCGGCCCATCAAGTCTGCACCGGCCTTTAGAGTGACACAGTGACCCTACCTAAGCCCACATCTCCACCCTATCCCCATAACCCAGTAACCCCAGCTAAACATTTTGGACACTAAGGGGCAATTTAGCGCAGCCGATCCACCTAACCCGCACATCTTTGGACTGTGGGAGGAAACCGGAGCACCCGGAGGAAACCCACTCAGACACGGGGAGGATGTGCAGACTCCGCACAGACAGTGACCCAGCGGGGAATCGAACCCGGGACCCTGGCGCTGTGAAGCCACAGTGCTAATCACTTGTGCTGCCCTTGAGTTTCTGCCTCTGCCCCTTGCATCTCCCGGTGTTCTTGTGGGTTTTTAACCGTCCCCCTCTGCTCCCCTCGTGCCCCCCCCCCTTCCTTTTGCTAACCATGACCCCCCTCCCCCCGGCCTCTCCCCGCCTGTTCTATTGACTGTTGGCTACTAACGGGTCCTGGAACAAGGGGGCGAATGGCTCCCACATCTTGTGGAAGCCCTCTTCCCAACCCCCGGATGGCGAATTTGACATTCTCCGATTGGAAAAACTCCGACAGGTTCGGACAGCCAACCTGCAGCTGTGGGTGACGCTCATAGTCGCCAGCCGAGCAGGATTCTCCGGCGAGTGATCAGGGAGACCACCCTAATCACACGCCTTCCTGAGCTAGCCCCATAGCTTACAGCACTTAAGGTGCAGATCCAGGCACTTTTTAACAGAGTTCAGGGTCCCTGCTTCGACCACCAACTCGGGCAGCGAATTCCAGTCTCCCCCTGAGCAAAAACGTTCTGCCTCACGTCCCCTCTACACCTTCTGCCTCTTGTCTTGAATCTACGTCCCCTGGTTCTAGAATTCGCCACCAAGGGAAATAATTTTATTCTGTCCACTCTCTCTCTTCCCCTCATCATTGCACCCACCTCAATTAAGTCACCCCTCAGCCTTTTTTGCTCCAAGGAATATAACCCCAGCCGATGAATCCTCTCCTCGGAGACACACTTTTTTTTAGCCCTGGCAACATTTTTGTAAACCACCTCTGCACGCTCGCTAGCAATAACGTCCGCACCAGCGTTTTATACAATTCCAACGTTATATCCTTACTTTTATATTCTATACCTCTGCCAATCATAGAATTTATAGAATCATGGAATTTACAGTGCAGAAAGAGGCCATTCGGCCCATCAAGTCTGCACCGGCCTTTAGAAAGAGCACCCTACCTAAGCCCACATCTCCACCCTATCCCCGTAACCCAGTAACCCCAGCTAAACATTTTGAACACTAAGGGGCAATTTAGCATGGCCGATCCACCTAACCCGCACATCTTTGGACTGTGGGAGGAAACCGGAGCACCCGGGGGAAACCCACGCAGACACGGGGAGAACGTGCAGACTCCGCACAGACAGTGACCCAAGCGGGGAATCGAACCTGGGACCCTGAAGCTGTGAAGCAACTGTGCTGACTACTGTGCTACCGTGAAGGAGAGTGTTCCATATGTTTTCTCTACAACCTTGTCTACTCGAACTGCTGCCTTTAGGAACCTGTGTACCTGTACGCCAAGATCTCTCACTTCATTTACCCTCCCTTACTATATTCCTATTTATTGTGTGTCCTTCCCACAGAACTTCTGGGAAACCCAAATGTATTGAAAGGAATCACGCGACACAATTATTTTTTGCGAGTTTGTTGACGGCCACCATCCCTTGCTCTTCAAATGTCACCAGTGTTTGTACACTTTGCATTTCTATAGCACCGCTCACAACCTCCGGACGTCCCAAAGTGCTTTCCAGATAATGAGGTCCTTCTTTACATAGAATTTACAGTGCAGAAGGAGGCCATTCGGCCCATCGAGTCTGCACCGGCTCTTGGAAAGAGCATCCTACCCAAGGTCAACACCTCCACCCTATCCCCATAACCCAGTAACCCCACCCAACACTAAGGGCAATTTTGGACACTAAGGGCAATTTAGCATGGCCAATCCACCTAACCTGCACATCTTTGGACTGTGGGAGGAAACCGGAGTACCCGGAGGAAACCCACGCACACACGGGGAGAATGTGCAGACTCCGCACAGACAGTGACCCAGCCGGGAATCGAACCTGGGACCCTGGAGCTGTGAAGCGATCGTGCTATCCACAATGTTACCGTGCTGCCCTTCTGGTGCAGTCACTGTTGCAATGGAGGAATCACAGCAGGGAACAGCAAGATCCCACACAGCCCTGTTATTGTGACCAGATAAGCTGTTTTGTGACAGGACTGAAGGATACCTATTGATCCTCATAGGGACAAACAGAAGAATGCCAAATTTCAATCACAACAGTTTTATTGATGTGGAGATGCCGGCGTTGGACTGGGGTGGGCACAATAAGAAGTCTTACAACACCAGGTTAAAGTCCAACAGGTTTGTTTCAAACACTAGCTTTCGGAGCACTGCTCTGTCCTCAGGTGACAGTTTTATTGAAGGAGAGAAGGGTTGGCGAGGTTAATCCGATGGGTCGAGCTGTTGCCACGGAGACAGCAACGGGGAAATTCCAATCTGAAACTGTGTGTCCTGGTTATAGACCCAGTTGGCTGTGCCACCCATCGAACACCGATCTATTCTAATCCCATTTCCCAGCATTTGACCCGTAGCTTTGTGTTGCTGGGGCGTTCCGAGTGCTCATCGGAAACGCTTCTTAAATACTGTGAGGGTTCCCGCCTCCACCATCCTTTCGGACAGCGAGTTCCAGATTCCCACCGCCCTCTGGGTGAAAAGGTTTTCCCTCAAATCCCCTCGAAATCTCCTTCCCCTTACCGTAAATCTATGCCCCCTGGTTATCAGCGCCGGCCCTAGGGTTGCTGGCGCCCCGGGCAAGCTGAACTTCGGCGCCCTTCGGGGGGGCCCGAGCGCGGGGGGGGGGGGGGGGGGGGGGGGGGGGGCCGGGGGGGGGGCCCGGGGCGGGGGGGGGGGCCGAGGCGGGGGGGGGGGGCCGGGGGCCGGGGGCCGGGGGCGGGGGCGGGGGCGGGGGGGGGGGCTGACGGAGGGGGGGGGGGCGGGCGGAGGGGGGCTGGAGGGGGGAGGGGGCGGAGGGGGCCGCCCTGGGGGAGGGCGGCCACCGCGCATGCGCTGGTTGGCACCGGCCCAACTGCGCATGCGCGGGACCCGAGTCTCTGGCGCCCCCTAGCACATGGCGCCCCGGGCGACTGCCCGAGTTGCCGGTGCCTTGGGCCGGCCCTGCTGGTTATTGACCCCTCGACCAAGGGGGAAAGTTTCTTCCCATCCACCTACGTTCAGCAGATTGATTCCAGGGATGGGGAGGGGGTTGCCGTGTGAGGAGAGATTGAGCAGTTTAGGCCGATGCTCTCTGGAGTTTGGAAGAATGAGATCAAATTGATGAGATGATAAAAGGCCTGGATAAAGTAGACGTGGAGCAGATGCTTCCTCTTGGCAGGGCAGCACAGTGGTCAGCACGGTTGCTTCACAGCGCCAGGGTGCCGGGTTCGATTCCCGGCTTGGGTCACTGTCTGTGCGGAGTCTGCACGTTCTCCCCCGTGTCTGCGTGGGTTTTCCTCCGGGTGCTCCGGTTTCCTCCCACAAATCCCGAAGGACGTGCTTGTTAGGTGGATTGGACATTCTGAATTCTCCCTCCGTGTACCCGAACAGGCGCCGGAGTGTGGCGACTAGGGGATTTTCATAGTAACATTGCAGTGTTAATGTCACTAATAAAGATTATTATCGTTATCTTGTGGGATGAACTAAAACGAGAGGTCACAGTATCACGATAAGGGATAGCAGATTTAAAATAGAGTGAAGGAGAAATAATTTCTCTCAAAGGGGGGGAATCTGTGAAATTCGCTACCCCAGAGTGCAGTGGGTGCTGGGAGTAAATTTAAGGAGGAAATGGACGATTTTAAATTAGTGACGGGCCGAAGGGTTATGATAGACGGTGGAGTTGAGGCCGAGAGAGATCAGCCATGATTATATTGAATGGTGGCGCGGAATCGAGGGGCTGAATGGTCGACTCCCAACTCCTGGAATTCTCCATGGAATCCCTACAGCGCAGGAAGAGGCCATTCGGCCCATCGAGTCTGCACCAACCCCTTTGAAAGAGCGCCCCACCCAGGCCCACACCCCACCCTGCAACCCCACCCAACCTGCACATCTTTGGACTGCGGGAGTAAACCGGAGCGCCCGGAGGAAACCCACGCACACACGGGGGAGAAGGTGCGGACTGAAGGCAGTAATCTGAGGCCGGAATCGAACCCGGGTCCCTGGCGCTGTGAGGCAGCCGAGCTAACCCACTGTGCCGCCCCAGTACATGTTGTGTACCCTCTCTGTGTCCCTCATAATTTTGCACACCTCAATCGTGATTTACATTACAGCAGCGATTGCTTTAGAAAAATGCTGCAGTGCTTGCAGGAGTCGCTTTGGGGAGTGTCTAGTGTTTGTGGAAGGTCCTGTTAGGGGAGGGGGTGGGGGAAGACAACCTGAGCAATAAGGGAACGGGCAGGCCGCTCTCTGGGAGCTCTGGGGGCCTCACAACCTTGTCGGCTGATCCAGGGCCAGGAACAGGAGAGCAGAGAAACTACAACTCCCAGGGTGCATTGCACTTTTCGCCAAAGAGGTGGAGCCTGGGCAGCGCTGTGCAGGCTGGGGGTTGTAGTCCTCAACCACAAGTGACCCTGGGAGAGGTGTGCAAGGCCCCACCCACCCCAAACCCCACCCAACAGACTCTTCCCCCACCCACAGCAACAACAACAACAAAAATCAAAACAGAATCATCCCTGGCAGGTACAATGGTCAACCCCCCTCCACCCCCAGGGATGATTGTACACAGCCAGATGAACCCACATGTACCCCCCCCCCCCCCAGGTGTGGTGTACACAGCCATCTGAACCCACATGTACCCCCCCAGGTGCGGTGTACCCCCCCCCCCAGGTGTGGTGTACACAGCCATCTGAACCCACATGTACCCCCCCAGGTGCGGGTACCCCCCCCAGGTGTGGTGTACACAGCCATCTGAACCCACATGTACCCCCCCAGGTGTGGTGTACACAGCTAGCTGAACCACATGTACCCCCCCAGGTGTGGTGTACACAGCTAGCTGAACCCACGTGTACCTCACGGTAGCATGGTGGTTAGCATCAATGCTTCACAGCTCCAGGGTCCCAGGTTCGATTCCCGGCTGGGTCACTGTCTGTGTGGAGTCTGCACGTCCTCCCCCTGTGTGCGTGGGTTTCCTCCGGGTACTCCGGTTTCCTCCCACAGTCCAAAGATGTGGGGTTAGGTGGATTGGCCATGCTAAATTGCCCGTAGTGTAAGATTAATGGGGGGATTGTTGAGTTACGGGTATACGGGTTACGTGGGTTTAAGTGGGGTGATCATTGCTCGGCACAACATCGAGGGCCGAAGGGCCTGTTCTGTGCTGTACTGTTCTATCTATCTACCCTCCCAGGTGTGGTGTACACAGCCATCTGAACCCACATGTACCCCCCCAGGTGTGGTGTACACAGCCATCTGAACCCACATGTACCCCCCCCAGGTGTGGTGTACACAGCGCTGAAGCCACATTTGCCCCATTTCAGGATGTTACAGCTGATTGTTGCAAGACAGTGAATCCTTGAGTGAAGCCCCGCTGATTGAATCATTCCATCTTCAGGCAGATGTGGGGTTTTCTATCTGTCGATTCTTTCCGGAACTTTCACTCTTTTTCCTCGTGCATTTTGAAAAAAACAAGTACAACTGTTAAACATTTCTGACCCCCCCCTCCCCCTCCCCCTCCCCTCCACCCTCCCCCTCCTCCCTATGTTTTCAAACTCTGTCTGTTTTATTAATCTCCTCCTTCTCAATATTTGGTGTTTCGCTCTGTCTCTCTTCCTCATTCCTTCCCCCCCCCCCTCTCTCTGATTCTCTGCCTCTGATTCTGTCTGCCTCTCTATCTCTCGTCTCTGATTTTCTCTCTGATTCCGTTTCTCTCTATCTGTCTGACTCTCTGTGTCTCTGTCTCTGATTATCTCTGTCTGTCTCTGTTTGTCTCTCTCCCTGTCTCTCTCTCTGTGCCTCTGTCTCTCGCTGTCTCTGATTATCTCTGTCTGTCTCTGTTTGTCTCTCTCCCTGTCTCTCTCTCTCTCTGTGCCCCTGTCTCTCTGTGTCTCTGATTATCTGTGTGTCTGTCTCTCTCTGTATCTCTAATTATTGTGTCTCTCTGTCTCTCTCTGTGCCTCTGTCGCTCTCTGTGTCTCTGATTATCTGTGTGTCTGTCTCCACCTGTCTCTCTCTCTGAGCCTCTGTCTCTGATTATCTCTGTCTGTCTCTGTTTGTCTCTATCTCTGACTCTCTCTCTCTCTCTCTCTGTGCCTCTGTCTCTCTGTGTCTGATTATCTGTGTGTCTGTCTCTCTCTCTCTGTGTGCCTCTGTCTCTCTCTCTGTGTCTCCGCCTGTCCCTCTCTCTTGAGCCTCTCTGATTATCTCTGTCTGTCTCTGTTTGTCTCTATCTCTGTCTGACTCTCTCTCTCTCTGTGCCTCTGTCCTCTCTCTGTGTCTCCGCCTGTCCTCTCTCTCTCTGAGCCTCTCTGATTATCTCTGTCTGTCTCGGTTTGTCTCTATCTCTGTCTGACTCTCTCTCTGTGCCTGTCTCTCTCTCTCTCTGCCTCTGTCTCTGTGTGTGTCTCTCTCTCTCTGTGCCTCTGTCGCTCTCTGATTATCTGTGTGTCTGTCTCCACCTGTCTCTCTCTCAGCCTCTGTCTCTGATTATCTCTGTCTGTCTCTGTTTGTCTCTATCTCTGTCTGACTCTCTCTCTCTGTGCCTCTGTCTGTCTCTGATTATCTCTGTCTGTCTCTGATTCTGTCTGTCTGTCTCTCTCTCTCTCTCTGCCTTTCTGTCTGTCCCTCTGTCTCTCTCGCTGTGTGTGTGTCTCTTTCTCACTGGCTATTTTTTTTCTATATCCCTGGGCTGGTCCCTTTAATTTGAGTGGCAGCCCTGACTCTCATTTATTTCCGACGTGTTTCCTGTGCTGTTTGGGTTGGGTTTCTGAAATCTCTCTCTCTTTCAGTCCCTCCTTTCTCTCTCTCTCTCTCTCTATCTCCACATTACCTCCAGCATCCCTTCCTGACTTTCCCCCACCCCTCTCTGGACTACTGGGGGGTTTTTTTTTCTCCCCGCCTCGATGGGTATTTCGACCCAGGAAGGGGGAGTCCCACCCCCCCACAGGGACTGAAACCGACATCGCCTTGTGCATTTCACTGAAGGCGGCTACAATGCAGAGGGAAGCAGCAGTTCATTGAAATGTTGCCCTCGCATTGAATTCATTTGCTGCCTGTTTTTGGATTGGGGGGGGGGGGGGGAGGAAATGCACTGAAAGAAGGACTGGAGAATCGAGAGACACACACACACATTCAACAGGAAAAAAAAATCCATTGGAATGATCAAAACAAATTAAGGAGAGGCGAGAGAAGCAGCAAGGTGGTGGTGCAGAGGGAGGGGGTGTGTATATGCTGAGCAAGAAACCCTCCTTTCTACAAACCCCCCCCTCAACATCTCCTTGTGCAATCCTGGTCGGATGAATTTGATGTGTGTTTTTTTTGCTCTCTGTCTGGGAGAGGGGAGGCGTCTTGAATCGTGAGCTGGAGAATCAAGGATGTCTTCGCGATTAACGTTGCCCTCTCCGAATGGACGCAGCCTGGAGCATGTAAGTAAGACATTGTGTGCATTGTGAGATAGAGAGAGAGAGAGAGGGAGGGAAGGAGGAAGGGGGGGGGGGGGGAGAGACAGTTGGTAGTCCATGATCAGGGGGTGTCTGAGCTGGAATCGCAAACTGTGTTTATTGGGGATGTGCATCTATTGGGGATTATCTATTGGGGATGTGTATCAATTGGGGATGTGTATCAATTGGGGATGTGTATCTATTGGGGATGTGTATCTATTGGGATTATCTATTGGGGATGTGCATCTATTGGGATGTGTATCTATTTGGGATTATCTATTGGGGATGTGCATCTATTGGGGATGTGTATCTATTTGGGATTATCTATTGGGGATGTGCATCTATTGGGGATTAGTATCTATTGGGGATGTGCATCTATTGGGGGTGTGCATCTATTGGGGATGTGCATCTATTTGGGATGTGCATCTATTGGGGATGTGTGTGTCAGTGATGTTTGGTTGATGGGTGTTTCCTCCCATCTCATTCAGATATATTGCATCCTGATGGATTTATCTTATATCTTAATTAAAATCTATCATATCTAGGCCACATCTTCATTATGCATAGCTTTATGATGTTTCTAAACCATCTGATTAGTCATCTATTCTATATCTTAAATATATCTTAATTATATATTTTGTATACCTTTTAATTATGCATATGTAAAATAATAATTAAATATATTGCATTTTTTTTTT